>NC_072731.1:58664740-58723006 GCF_026930045.1 Uloborus diversus | reverse complement strand
CTGGAGATCCTGGATGTACTCCTCAGGCGATGTAGGCGCATCCGGAGGACGACCGAAGACGAGATCACAAGGTAGCCGAAGCTCTCGTCCGAAGAGCATCTGAGATGGGGCATATCCGGTAGTCTCGTGGACAGCACTGCGGTAGGCCAGCAGGAACAAAGGCAGCTTCTTGTCCCAATCCTGTTGATTTCTGGAGACCATAAGTGAGAGATTATTCAGGATTGTGCGGTTAAATCTCTCCACCATGCCGTCCGATTGTGGGTGTAGTGGTGTTGTCCTAGTTTTCTCAATTCCGAGAATTTGACATAGGCCCTTAAAAATCCCAGAGATGAAATTCCTCCCTTGGTCGGAATGAATCTGCAAAGGTGTTCCATATCTCGAGATCCAATGTTGGACTAGAGTCTCTGCTACGGTGGTAGCTTCTTGATCTGGAATGGGATACGCTTCGGGCCATTTGGTGAAGTAGTCGATGGAAACAAGAATTTATTTGTTCCCATCAGCAGTTCTTGGTAGAGGACCCAGGATGTCGATCCCAATTCGTTCGAAAGGAGCTCCAACGTTGTACAGATGTAGCTTCCCTCTGCTTCTCTTCTTCGGTCCTTTACGAGCAGCACAGGCGTTACAAGAACGGCACCACTTCTCCACGTCATCCTTCGCCTTGCTCCAGAAGAAGCGCTCCCGAACTTTATTGAGGGTTTTCAAGACACCAAGTCCTCCAGTCGCACTACTATGTATTTCTTTCAGAACATCTGAAATCCTGGATCGGAGAAGTAGTAACTGCCACCTAGATGTCTTGCCGTCGTCAGATTCCCATTTTCGGTGTAGCACGCCGTTCCGTAAATGGAGTGAGTTCCATAAAGCCCAGTATCTTTTTGTTGCAGGACTGAAGATGGAAACGTCCTGCCAGCTAGGGCGTCGACTTTTCCATGAACTCTAAAATTGGTTTTATGTCGGGGTCTTCAAGTTGATCTTTTCGAACTTGGTCATCACTCCATGGATCAGGTTCTGATGATGTTGGAGTCACTGTCACCTGATAGGCGGTAGGGCTAGTCGTTCCATACTGTTTCTCGATTCGGGAACAATAGTGGCAGTTCTCAGGACAGGGTCTCCTTGATAAAGCGTCGGCATTACCGTGAGATAACCCTTTTCGATGCTTGATCTCCATGTCATATTCCTGGAGCCGCTGTATCCATCTGGCTATCTGGCCTTCCGGATTTTTGAAGTTCAAAAGCCAAGTTAATGAGGCATGATCTGTCCGAAGCAGAAATTTTCGGCCGTAGAGGTAATGATGGAAGTGTTCTACAGCTTTCACTATGGCCAGTAACTCCTTTCTGGTGACGCAGTAATTTCGCTCCGACTTGGATAAGCATTTGCTCCAGTAAGCGATGACATGTTCATTTCCGTCAATTTCTTGGGATAAAACAGCTCCGATGCCCTCGTTGCTCGCATCAGTGTCCAGGATGAAGGATTTTTCAGGCTGAGGATAGGCGAGGATAGGCGTTGATGTTAAAGCCTCCTTCAGTCGTAGAAATGCATCTTCGCATTCTTTGGACCATTCAAACTTTTGCTTGCTCTCCGTCAGCTTATGCAAAGGTCGTGCAATGTTGGAAAAAACCCTTTACAAACTTCCTGTAGTACGTGCAGAGCCCCAGGAAACTTCGCAGCTGACGGATGTTTTCGGGACGACTCCAACTCTTGACTGCAGATACCTTTTCTGGATCGGTTTGTACACCTTCAGAAGAGATGATGTGACCAAGGTAGTTCACTTCCCGGCGGAACAAATTACATTTGGACGGGCTTAACTTCAGATTGGCTTCCTTAAGCTTCTGCAGCACCTTCCTAAGATTTGCCAGATGTTCTCCGAAACTGCGTCCCACGATGATGATATCGTCTAAGTAGACCAGACAGGATTCGTAGGAAAGTCCTCTTAACACTGTCTCCATAAGACGCTCGAACGTAGCTGGTGCATTGCAGAGGCCGAAGGGCATCACTTTAAACTGCCATAAGCCTTGTCCAGTTGTAAACGCTGTCTTCTCTCGGTCATCAGGGTGTATCTCAACCTGCCAGTAGCCGCTCTTCAAGTCCAGGGTCGAAAACCACTTGTGTCCGGAAAGAGTGTCCAAGGTGTCGTCTATCCGTGGAAGAGGGTAACTGTCTTTCTTGGTGATTTCATTCAGCCGTCGGTAATCTACACAAAATCTGGTGGAGCCATCTTTCTTTCGGACCAAGACGATGGGAGAGGCCCAAGGACTGGATGAAGGTTCGATTACATCATTCTCCTTCATCTCTTTCAGGAGGGTCTCAACCTCTTCCTTCTTGGCGAACGGTAGTCGTCTTGGATGCTGTTTAGTAGGGAGGTGTTCTCCAGTGTAGATCCTATGCTGCGTTAAATTCGTACGGCCAACATCCTCCGATGTAGATGAAAACAGATGCTTGAAGTCATCCACCAATTGTTCCGCAGCAGTTCTTTGATCTTTCGATAAGGGTGCACTCCTAATTAACTTCGATGTCAAGGACTCGGAAGACACAGGCTCGGGGGAATTGATTCTTCTAATGATGCAGTTTACTGGAGTACAAGTTGCTAACACTTCACCTTTCCGGATATTCCTTGGCCTTTCACTCACGTTGGCGACTCTCACAGGAATTACATCCTTGGAAAGGTCCACAAGCGTAGATGCTACCCGCACTCCTTTTAGGTTATTGCTTAGGTTAGGGTATTCAATGAGTCCAAATCGAAAACTGTTGCTTTCTTCAAGGGAGCCAGGTATTAATGATTCTGACCTTGAGGGAATCGATAAATCTGTTTGGGCTATTATTTGATGAGCGGATTTTACATCACTTTCTGCAGGGAAAACGGCTATGTCTTCTCTCATCGAGTGCAGCTCATTAGTCTTGAAGTCGAGAGTGAAGTCATATTTCTTCAAAAAGTCCAATCCGAGAATGAAGGGGTCCGTGATATTAGCGACGAATGCCGTATGATGGTAGGTGGCATTCCCAAACATTATTTCCAAGTCCACTTTACCGTCAATCTCAATTTTGTCACCTGTCACCGTCTGGAGACTTACGCGTGGCGATGTCCACAGCAGTTTCAATCCAAATTCACGAGCCACATCTGTCCTAATGATTGTCACATTGGCTCCAGTGTCAACAATCAGTCTGCAGGGGTTCCCATTTACATGTGCGTAAATGAAAAGTCCATCACTGCCACTACCAGAAGAGGAAATCTGCAGAGCTTTAGTGGTGGTGATTTCCTTCCCTCGCGTAGCTTGGTGAGCCGGACAACTCCTTCGCAGGTGTCCTTCACTACCGCATTTCCAGCACTTCTGCTCTTGTTTCTTTTGGGCTGTTATGCTGCTCAAATGTCTTGTCAAGTCACCGAGTTGTCTCTCAAGTTCAGCGAGGTGGGACGACCTGGAATCAGACTCATCAGCTTCCTGAGTCCGGATTAGATGGCGATCCACACGGGTTGCTTCTTGGGCGGCCTCGTATCTCATCGCATACACAACGGCAGAATTCAGGTCTTTGACATCCGCCATCCATAGAGCTTTCTGGATTTCCGGATCTCGAACCCCGTCGATGTAGTAGTTGAGTGCCAGGTTGTCTCGAACATCCGCAGGGCAGTCGTAAAAAGCAAGATGAGACAGTCTCTCGATGTCCACCGCAAGCTCTTGCAGGGTTTCCCCAGTTTTCTGGAAACGGGACTTCAACCGAGGCGAAGCTCCAACGCAGATGTGATGGCGGCGAAATCCAGGCGCTGGCTGTCCGGAAGGGTCTGAAGAATGCCCGCTGCGTCACCTCTCAGGGATGCTGCAAGATGGCAGGCCTTGGTAGCAGAGTCCCATCCGTTCGCTTCCGCCACTATCATGAATTGAGTTTTGTAAACCTGCCACGAAGTTTTCCCATCAAATGTGGCAAGTTTAATGGACGGTCGAGCAACCGATGTGGGAGCGCCAAACTGTACAGAGCTGCTTTCCGCGATCGCCAATCTCCTTTCCATGTTTTTAATTTTCTCATCCACATGATTTTCAACTGTTGCGATACGGTTTTCTACTGTTTCAAATTTTTCATCAAAAGCATCAACTCGATGCTCTATCTCATTAAATTTGTTTTCCATCACAGTCTTTACCCAAGTAAGGTCATGTTTAATTTCCTCTTGGTTAGAAGCTAAATCATTTTTCAGTACCATTAAATCACTTTTCAATTGTTCTTGATTAGCCGCCATACTTTCAGCCAAGTCACTTTTCGCAGCATTAATTGCTTCCAGAAGTTGTTTTAATTGGTTATCCATTGCGCGAGTAATCACCATAAAAACAAAGTCTATAAATTCAAACAGTCTTTATGAAAAAATGTCCAAAGTCACACTTACTCCAAGAAAGTCCAGAAGAAGCCCCACGTTGGGCGCCAAATTGTAACGGATTCGGTGCGACTTCCACTTTCTTGAAATGAAGACACAGTTCTTGATAAAAACACAGGAAATTTATTTACACTATGTACAGGAAAGATCTTCAACAACTGCTAAATTATTCATCAGCAATTAAGCAATTATCACACAACACCGTAAACTCAACGTTTACACACGTATTTACTTCCAAATACGAAAACAACACAGCGAAATGCCTCGCTATAAACAGAGCAAAATACACTCTCAGTTCGAAATAATCAATCGAAACTCTCCGTTTATCCATCGCTAACGGCTTTTATAAACATCCAAGAATTTTCGACAACATTCTTTCTGCTTCGAGAAATGCGTAGACCGTTATCAAATTTTATCAATGAAAATAAAAAGAATAGGGGGTTGTATACTTTAGCCATATGTTAAGGGGTTGTATATTCATTACATGAAATTATTTACAGGTTACGTTACTACAATAATTACTATTTACAGGATTTGTAACAATATATATATATATATATATATATATATATATATATATATATATATATATATATATATATATATATATATATATATGGATTTATCGTTTTCTGAATTACCTGCAATTAAAATACCATCAATTTGTAAAAATCAGAAAAATAAAGTATTACTAGTCTTTTTCTTTCTCTATACACACATATATACAATTCTTACTACATCCTTAAAGTTTTAGAAGATCTAATCTGCATACTGGACATGGACACATGTTTTACGTACAAGAAAACGCATAAAATGAGCTACAAAAAAAATTATTTTCTGGAAAACAAGAAGAGATCCCATGCTGCTTTCTTTTTCATGATGTTTTACACATAGTCAGGTACCATAATATATAAAAGGTTTTTTTTTTCTAGTGATGCTGTTTTGAGTTAATTGCGATCAAAAAAGCACAATTTTTGATAATTTGAAAAATATCAGGGTATTTTTCTCCTAAAAAAAATTAAACCTCAAACAAATTTTGTGCCATTTACTCTCTTCATAGTATAAACTTTCAGTATATGTTACATTTTTTTCGGGGGGTGGCTTTTTGGGGGAAATAACGCAGGTTCAACTTGCGCGGAAAACGGATAAAAATCCATACTTTGCGACCCCTTATCTGAAGAAAGCAACAGCCCCCAACCAAAATAACTATGAAGTCATCATCACTAGATACAGTACAACCAATAAATATAAGCATAACCGTGAGGTGGTGTTTCTGTAAAGAGCTAAAGCGCACTGAAACGCGACTTTTAGAATTTTTCTAAAAAGCGCTGCAAAACGTCAAACTTTGGGAATTTTTTAACGAGCGAAAAAATTTTTTTGGAAGGCTAAAAATTTCAAAATGTTCACTTCTCATGACCTACTTTGACATATAAAAAAAATTATAAAAATCAAAAATGATCACTGCCACACCTTGTCTGAACTTCAAAATAATGGCTCTTAAGACCTCATATCACAATAGCGGAGACAAGAGGGCAGATAATTTATGCTTCCGGAAACATGTTTTTGCTCCTTTGATTGCTACTTACTTATTTTTTTCATTACTAGGGGGCTCTGTCCCCTGCTCGTTACCGCTCACCAACCCCCGAAGATTGCTTCGCAATCTTACTTGATTCGCAAAGATTTTAATCGTCAATTAAAAGGAAATAGATTAAAAACGCATTATGAGCTCCCATTGAATCAAAAAGCACCCTTTCACCGGGTTTCAAAATAATTTGTTCCAACTTGCAGAGCCGTAAGGTCTAAGGGGCCCATGAGCATGAGTAATATGTTTTAATCTTTAGCTCGGGGCTTGAATTGAGTTGAGCCTTAGATTTTCCGTTAAAATCGAAACCCTTAAAGTTTGTGAATAAGAAAGAAGAAACATGTGAATCGAAAAGACGTAACTATGGCAACGCCAAATAAAACATTAATAATTTTAATGGAGATGAGATTATTCTAAATTGATTTTTAACGGCTTGTAACTTTTTTTCCTTTGGAGATAGAAGTTTTAGTTTTTCTACCATAGCTCGAGTTAGATATGGAGTAAAAGAGCCGCTCTTTCAAGTGGTGTCAAAAAGAAAACTGTAAAACAATTCCTTCGCTTTTTACTGATAGATTTAATGAAGAAAGTAGTGCCTAAATTTTAGTTAAGCCTTAAAAGGTCGAGCTAAAAACGCAAATAACTCCCGCCGTATTTAAGTTAGAGCATTGAAACAAATTGCGTAGAACGTGGCAAATTCTACCATTTCCAACGATATATAATATTAATATATGCAAGTAATTTTTCACCCCTATAATAGACAATAATAAGCAATTTACGCGAAATTAGAGCTTAAAAAATTAACTACAAAAGAACTAATTCGAATTGTAAAAAATAAAACCACAGGTTCCCACCCCCGGCTTTAAGTAATTTTGTACAAAATTCAAGGCTGTAGGTGCTATGGGGTCTCCTGGATACACGTCCGCCACAGATTTCCTTCCAGAATTTCTTTGAAACCTTATTTTTATTTACTACTAGCAGTACCCGCACAGCGATGCCTGTGCTAAAAATTTAAAGAAAATCCGTTGAATTAAAGAAAAACAAATTACATCAAAATTACATTTGCAGTAACTTTCAAATGTAAAAAACTCCATAATTCATTGCCAAATTCGCTAAGCGACTTTCTAATTAAAAAGAAAATCCATTAACATAGACACAATGAATTTAAAATAAATAAAGTAATAACAGTAAAATATTCATAAGCAACAAAGGCAACTTCTTTCAAAATATTTAAAAAGAAAGTAATTGAAAAATTGTCTGGAAAATGAATCTAGTGTTATAGTTGAAAATTGTCTGGAAAGTGGACCTAGTGTTATAGCAATTTCTCGAAAGAGAAGCCTTGAAAATTGGCTAAATTAGAATCGCTTCGCAACTCCAGCGCTCGAATACGCTACCTTGCGGTGATTTACAAAACTGCCAAAGAAACTAAAACATGGCCACGTTGCGTTCCACGTGTGTCTGTTGACGTAAACACAGGCAGTTTGTTCTGAGTATTTATTAACGCAATCGATGTGTCTTAGTTTGCTTTCATTTACAGAAATTAATTCGTCCCTTAGTAGTATTCTCGAGCTTCTCAAAATAATGTTAGTTTTCCTTATTTCCTTCTAAAATATGGGTTGATTGTGAAATGGTGAAAGCGAAAACTCTGGATTAACAAACTTGTATAACGTTATACAAAGTAAAAATTTTTATTGTTTTGTGTGAATTTGTAAGAATATGAGTTTTTTTAATCTTAAATTAATTTAACTAACCATATTTGCAGCATTTAGTTGGAATTGACAGTATGCAAAATATTTTCTTGAACATATTATCGTAGAACAAAATGAAAAATGTTTAACCGAGAAAGAATTTACTTTATTCCTTTTATTCTCAGCTGAAAGGTTTCGCCACATTTGTTTAGGGTTATAGTTTTGGTATTGTGCGAGCAAAGTAGCCTTGGCGAGATTTCGCGTTTTTAGTTAAACCGTTTTTAATTTTTATCATGAGTGGAATAAAATGGTAGTAAGATAACAGAATTCGAAAAGTAAAAAGAAATAATGGTCAATCAACTGAAAAGAAAACTACCACCATATATCCGTATGAATTTTGTAGATGATTTGCAAAGAAATTAGAAACATCGAAACAGAAAAATTTTAAATTAACCGATTCGGGAATTCGAGAGAAATAACTCAGCTACAAATGCAAAACAATAAGCGCTAACCAAGCAAAGCAAAGAAGTATCATCTTCTTTTGGTAATAATTTGTAATGTCACATTGCATTTTCTAGCATTAATTGTTATTCTTATCAGGCCACAATTATTATTTAGTTTTATCAAGAATTGATGAATATCGAATTCAACATCGTAAAAATGGCTGTTTAGAACTACGAACTACGTAGTTTGCATTAATGTTTGACGTTTAGTAATGCTTCTTGAATTCTAATATCTTTCTACGTGGGCCAAAATATCCTCTGGACTTAAAATATTGATTTAAAAAGGATAAAACAAAAAAATCATACATACGAACAAAAATCACAACACTTTTAGCATTTTCTTCGTTACCACGTGCGTTTGTTTTAGTTTTTTCGTCTGCCATTAGACAGTGACTGCAGTGCCCCCTATAGTTCGTTGGAGTTGCGAATATCTCCTGTTCTAATTAACTGAGAAAAATGGAACAAACATCATCTTGTTTGGGAAGGAAAACCCTTTCCAAAGATAAATAATATTTGGGGGTAGAGATTTTTTACCCCCTAAGCTAAATTTAGCTTAATTAGTTAATTGGAAAAAAACTAATGCGAACTTTAGAATTTCGGCTTCGAGGTACACGGGCCAGGGGTACGTTCGAATTTTTGTGCCAAGTTTCAGGGCTGTAGGTGCTATGGGGTCTTCTGACCATCGGGTACAAACAAAGAAAGAAACAAAGAAACACCGTCACCTTTATATATATATATATATATATATATATATATATATATATATATATATATATATATATATATATATATATATATATATATATATGTATGTATAGACAAAGAGATTAACTATCGTCTGGTTTCCTGGTATGATCAATAAGGTGGGCCAAGAGGCTGAGGCGCGAAAAATTACATTCAACGACATAGTTTTGGCCAGTTCAGATGCAGCTTTTTCAAGGCTGAATATTCTTTGTACAAACTGCATATACAATTATTCAAAGCATTAATGATAATAAAGTGAAAATTTTCATACCGAAAAAATTCACGTAAGCGTTCATAAAGGGCTTCATCTTAGGAGAGAACTTTCTGTAGGAGCTTCCTAGTATATATATATATATATATATATATATATATATATATATATATATATATATAGTGTGTGTGTGTGTGTGTGTGTGTGTATTTTTACAAATAGTCGACACGTTTCGAGGCTCAATTTATTTTTTGATTCTTGTTTATGGGGACTTGAATAGTTCACTCATTCTTCCTGCGAAACCGAGGTAGTACGCATAACATTTATATTTAGACGTTTCAAAAACGTTTTTTAATTATTGTCACAGCGATGACAATCATTTTCAAACGTTTTTGAAACGAGGTGTGCTCTCTGCTCATTATTGGTTTTAAATTTTCATTCCTTTTACAATATTTTCCTATGTTATTTAGGAAAATTTTTATTTTATAATATGTAGATTCTAGCCCGCGAGAATCGTTTTAATATGAGGAGGCGGCCTTCGGGTAGAAAAAAGTTGGGCATCACTGTTCTAGTTCACATTTAACGACAATTGTGTTGAAAGATAATTCAACAGGTATTGCATACATGACTTTCAAAAAAGGTCATGGAAAATGAAATTCATCATTGCACATTATTTTCGGAACATTTCCCTTCGAGTTCCACCCCTTTCACAATCATCAAACCGACCAGTTCCCCACAAAATAAACAAGCAACTAACTCAGCGGCGACAGGTGGTCATCCAACTCTCAGCACCTTATTTCCCTCGCTGTAATGGCTAGGAGCGTACCTGCCCATAGGGTTCACTGACCGGCGGCGCGAACCACTCTCTCACGTGAGGGCGGAGAACAAAAAGAGCGACCTTTTTTGTTTGTATTTTCCCTGCAAACGATTCCCGTCATGCCCCTCGAAATGTTCCGCGTTCGTGGATTTGTTCTCTTTTTTTGGCGGCAGAGAATGTGTGTGTGAAAAGGAATCGGCCATTAATAGCACCCCAAATGGAACGAGGACTGGTACCCTGTTATTTGATTCCGAGCTTTTTCTCTTTCATCCTTGGATTTCATTTTTGTTATGTCTTCTTTTCTTGGAGACCCTTAAAATGTTCAGTCATCATCTTTTGTCCACGCTATGCACCAATAATGTTCCATGGAATGCGTTTCTGCTTCTTCGAAATCGCCTAATGGGCCGTTCTAAATGATGTTATGATCAATCTTAGGAATAAAAAAATATATAGTCTCGGTTGTGGTTAAAAACATAACTAGCGTTAAACGTGTATAGCGTACTTATTATTATTATTATTATTATTATTTTCTTTTTTTTTCAGTTTTTTCTTCTAACATAGAGCGCATTTTAAGACTCGAATAAATGACGAAAAACCATCATGAAAAAACCTTGTTCGTCATATCTGCGAAATAAGGCAAAGTCAACTCCTTAACGACTTGTGCGAACTACCTTTAAACAAGTGGAAATTGTCGAATGCTACCACCCCGGAACTCGGGACTGATCCCCCTAAGTTATTTTAAAGTTAGGGCGCGCGTCCATAAAGGGATGGGGGGGGGGGCAAGTTGGAGCTCGAGCCCCCTCTCCCCTAGAAATTAGAATTTCCTTGCTTTCAGTGCTTTTTTCTTTGCAAAATTTTTAAAAAATCTGTTCTCCAGCCATTAATGAATAAGTTATTAAAAATTTCAAATTTTAATAACTGTAATCTGTAATGAAATCGGTTTCCACGGGGAAAAATATCCTGCTAAACTATGGGGAAAATGTCTGAGACCCCTTAAAGTTTTGCATCTGGGCGCCGTATCCGTTTCAACGACATAATTTTTTAGTCCCGATTCAATTCAATCCCGGACCGAAGGCGACCAGTTTTGAGGGCGAAAAGTAAAGAAAAAAATAATGAGTTGCACAGGTTTGAGGGAGAAAAAAAAAAAAAAAGCCAAGGCACACATGTTCGAGTTCAGGCTTGAGGGTGCAAAACAAAACAAAGGCGCTCAAGATCAAGGACGCATAGATTTGAGGGCGCAAAAAAAAAAAAAAAAAAAAGGAAACGAAGGAGCACAGGTTTGAGGGCGTGAAAAAAACGAAGGTGCACAGAGGGCATTCGGAGGCGCATCGGCCAGGGGCGGATGGGCCCGGCGGGCAGCTGGGCATTTGCCCGGTGGGCCGCCTCTGTATGGGCCGCGTTGAATTTTAGTATTGAATAGTAAAAAAAAAAAAAAAGCTATGGCAATATCATAATAATTCGGTACATTTCTCAACGATTTATTAGAAAATCGCTGCAAGAAAAGCAAAGGTTGCAAAATTAAGATATAAAAAACAATAACTCTACAAACTCATGCTGTAAGTAATAATATGGTTTTCTGTGTGTCGGACCAATAAGATAATTTTTTTACATAACTGCCCAGGACCTTCTAAGATCTTAACAACTGCCTCTAGTTCGTATGGGATAATGAACACGTCAAGGCACCGAGGCTGCCAATTTTAATTCAGTGAAGACTAAAATAATAATAATAATAATAAATAAATGAATACAAGGAAAATAGAAAACGTTCTCAGTGTTAAACTAGTATGTTGTGGCCATCACGAAACTTTCTTCTATATTTTTCCTTTTTCTGATCCCTCCCCATGCTTGACGAGGAAGCAATATTCCTAACAGAAACAAAATTACACATGCAAAAACTTGACGACCATTTCAATGTCTGAATTATTGCAAAAGCAAAGCAAAAAGCGAAAAATGAAAGTTATTTTAAAAGCCTTGCTTAAATTAATTACAAATATTTTATTTATTAACAAACATAAGATGGCAACAGTTAAAACTTTTAAATCATTGAGATATTTCCGATCATTTCCATACAATTAAAATCACGAGAAATACGCAGACGACAATCTATTACGATTTATCTTTCTTATTGTTGCATTAGTAAAGCTATTTTTATTCGCAAAAAAAAAAAAAAAAAATCAACACCTCTTGGAGCGATTGGCGTCCAAATTGAACCAAAGCCTGTTTACGTATGGATTCACATATATTCCAAATTTCAACCAGAACGTAGCATTACTTCTTGAGATAGGGCACTCACAATGGAAAAAAAGAACGGGCGATTGCGCTACCCCCTTTTTAGCTGTTGACACCAAAATAAAATCAGCTCTTATACCCACTAAGGGCTACTTGTCAAAAAATTTTTGTTTGATTCCGTTCGTTATTTCTTGAGATACAGCAGTCAAAATTGACGACAAAAAACGTTCTATAGCTCAACCCCCCTTTGAGTTATTGACACCAAAATTGAATCAGCACCTGCTCCTGTTAATGGCAACATATGGACCAAATTTTGTTTGATTCCGCCAGTTACTTCCTGAGGAATAGCAAGCACGCGTAACTCAAAAAACGTCCCGTTGCTCCACCCCCCTTGGAGGAATTCGCGCCAAAAACTAATGGGCACAAGTTCACATACGGGCACATATGTGTACCAAATTTCGTTCGATTTCATGCGGTAGTTTTTGCTGTAGAGCGGCCACAAAAAACTGGTCACACACAGACGTGACACACATACACACACACATACAGACAGACAGACATTTTCCAAAAATAGTTGAAATGGACTCAGCACACCTCAAAACGTTCGAATCCGTCAAAATTCGAAATTCGAAAATTTGCACGAATCCAATACTTTCTTCTATATATTAGATATAGAAGAAAGTAAAAATTGAAATAATAATAATAAAATAACAAGTGGAATTCCTGCGAAAAAAAGTAATTTTCATCAAAATTTTAAAAGAAAATGAAACTTTTGAATATTTAGCAATTAAAACTTTGAATATTATTTAGAAACATCCGCGTTTCTTTATTATAATTTACCTAACTGAAGGCCGCTGAAATGTATGTTTCGAACATTTTTCAACGAAAAAAAGTATCCAGTACAGAGTACATAGCACAAATCCATGACAAGCTTCAGCTTAATACAAGAAATGGATAGATAAATAACCATGACCATTTCATAGGTGCCGCCGAAGCATGTTTTGCATAGAAATTTTTTTTTTTTTAATGCCGTAAGGGAGATTTGAAACATAGTAATGAACAGTAGTTCTAAGTGTTTGAATCTACGAAACGAAAGTAAACCAAAACTTTATCAAGATATTTAGGAGACATGATAGTTAAAATAAAATAAAGTTGGGGAAAAGAAGACTTACGGTGTCACTCAAAAGTACCAAATCAGTCCAAAATGGTAAAAGATTATTTTAATGAATCCCCAAAGCTTTAATTTCAAACATGTACAAACATCAGGCTGGAAGTTGAAAATTTTGCTATGGAAAAACCGAAGAACTAAAATGGTCTTGGGAAAAAAATACTGAGGGAGGTTTTCCCACAACATTTGTATCAACAATTTAAATGAAAGAACATAGGGACTTAGCCAAGAATGGGGAAGGGAGGGGTGGTCCTCAAACCTTATCCCTTCCTTATACACCACCAAAAAGCATGAAAACGTGTTTTGAAACTTTTATCTTGAAAAAGTGCCGGGGAAGAGTTTCCAAATCGGAACCTTGTCCCTCCTTCTATCGCCTACCGCCATCAGAGACAGCCTACAATTTTCATTCAGGACTTCAAATTCTCAAAGTTCATCGAAGAGTGATCACCTAAATCCTACAGAAACATCTCTTCCCCATCCTTAAAGATCACCTAAAATTTAGTTTTTAGGACTTCCATTTAGAAAATTTTCAGAGGTCACCTACCCTCTCCTCCCTCTTTTATCCCCAAAGATGGTCTGAAATTTCGTTTTCTCCAAAGCAAAGATTATCTACAACTGCATTTAAGAATTCAAATTTCGCAAAATTACCAAAGGAGTATAATCGAACAGCTTCACCCATTAACATTACCAAAAATTGTCTAACAACTGAATAATAACTGATATAACTTCGAAAATTTTTTGTTGGAGCGTTCTCAACACGATCACCAGCATCATTAAAGGTCTTCTTAAATTTCTTTTTACGGGCTTCAATTTCGAAAGATTTCAGGGGGAGGTCTCCCGAAAATTCCTCTCGTTCACGTCATTGAAAATTGACTAAAATAACGCTTCTTAAGCTTTAACTTCGAAAAATTGTCGGTCTCCTTTACGTTGTTAAAGAGGAGCTGAAATCCCATTTTTAGGTTCCAATTTCAAAAAATTTCCACTTTTCACTCCATAACATTTCCTAAGATTATCTAGAATGCATTTTTAATGAAACAAATTTAAAAAATTCTCGGGAGCAAATATTCGAGGCACCGGATCTTTGCTCTCACTAACATTTCCAAAGATAATCTATACCTGCACTTATAGAGTTAAAAATTTTAAGAGTTTACAAAGTCAGTCTACCTATCCTTAACATAGTCAGTGATACAACATTAGCGCTTTAGAAGTTTCAAGTTCGAAAAATCGCCGGGAAAGTGCCAAGGAACATTCCCCCCCCCCCCCCTCAACTTATGCAAAGATCACCTAAAAGGCGGATTATACACCAGATTATACAAATGAGAAAATTTTAGAAACGTCGGCCACCGAATTTCTCCTTTCCGAATCATTACCAAAAACCGTATAAAGCTGAGTTTTTAAAGCAACAATTTCTCAAAAATTCTCCGGAAGAGCTCCTGAAATTTCTCCTTCTCCTAACATTACCAAAGATCGCCTCAAGTCCATATTTAAGACTACAGACTCAAAACTATTTCCGGAGAGAAACCCCCGGAGTGAATATTATATTTACGATTAGGTTCAGGTTGTCAATACTTAAGATGAGATCTACCCCTAAAGCTGAACTCATTCTTTACCTCTGTATTTAAGATAAGTCTGAAATAATTAAATGACTGCCCATTTCATATACGGGAAGTGTAAAAACGTAGGTTTTTTTTTTGATCTCGCGACGGGCATAAATCCAAGATATCTGCTATCCAATCCTCCCCCCCCCCTCCCTACAAACATTGTCCAAGATCATTTAAAAATAGTTTAACAGTGCGTTTTTGGAGCTATAATTTCGAAACATTTCTCCGAATCCCCCATTATCTGCATGAATATTAAACTTTTTACTATGCAAGTGTTCGTATTACTTATTCTTTTTTCCCCATTCGTAAAACGTAATTCTCCTAATTTGAGTCATCAGACTCTAGTGATGACTCCTTCCTAAAACTAGAAGCTAGATCCATTATTTTTTTTATATTTGAAAAAACTAGAGGGGGAGGGGGCGTCTCCTCTTCAAAGAGCAACTCTTATAGGGCCGGCCGGTCTGTACATGCCAGGGCCAGTTCATGCTGTCCCATCCAGAGTATTAAGCGAGGGCGAGGTGTGAGTCGAGAAGGTGTTTTTATTCTTGCTGCAGATTCAATAGTTACGCACGTATATTTACGTTCAAAGTTGATGAGCTTCCGAATAAAAAGCAATTTTCTTTCGCCTCCTTTTATTCTTTAGGATTCCTGGAAAAGCTTTCGGGACTTCTTTTTGATAAAGGATAACATTTTCTTGAATCTAGATTCAAGCAATCGAAACATTCCAATCGTCATTGGAATGTTTTGATTTCTTGAAACTGGAGAACATGATGCGTAGGTGACCAGTAACTTTCTTTTGTCATTGTTCGGAAAGATCCAAAGACCAAACAATCATCGACCTAAGTGCTATTTTCCCCTTTTTTTGATCCACGGAACGGTAAACATTTATAATTACATTTCGCCGACCGTCAAGTATTACCCAGCGATCGGTGTCTTGAACCTATAATTAGGAGACGCCGACCGGTGAGGTTTTTCGAGCAATCACATTGCTTATTGTTCTTATTTGACTGTTTTTGGCGTCTTTAGATTTTATTTCCCCCTTCCCCCCGGCCTTCCTCTGCAGCACCACCGTCGACCGGACCCTCCCTATGCTACTCCTTCAGCGAAAACCGTATCCAGGTTGCGTCTATATCCTACACACACACGCATACATACACGCACACACACACACCTAATACATATATACACACCTACACACATACACACACACACACCTAATACATATATACACACCTACACACACATACACTCATAATTTGAATTCAAAATGTCAAAATTCAAATTAATTTTTCTTTCTCTTTTTTTTTTTAAATCGTATTTAAAAGAAACGTATTTCAAGCAATGAAAGCAGATAACACCTACTGAAAAATGTAGTCAATCGTACTTCTTTGTATTTTCAACAAGCATTCAACATCGTGGGAAACGGGATACAAAAGGAACTCTACCATGCATTCTTACGTCTCGAAAAAGAAAGAAAAGACCAAAGAGAAACTATATGTTTGAGCCTTCATATCACACTCAAGGCAAATGCCTTTTTTTTGAGTGATAACTTCTTTTGGGAGGACACACCGATTTCTGACTTAACGCGCGTAACGGCGCAACTCTCGTCTGGCATTCCTTTCGTTCGCGCATACGACAAAAGCGCGCATGGTCGGGGAAATTTTGTTTCTTTACTCTTTGGGTCAACTTTAAGCGTTAAGTGATAGTAGAAAAAGTAATGAAACTAACAGAAGATGGATGATCGTCGCAACATAACGCAATCTCCTAACGAAAGGTAAGTTAAATAATACAATAAAAAACCAATAACATTGTAAACAATATATACTCAAAACAGCATTTAATCTTTAAATTTATTTACAAAAAAAAAAAAAAACATTTTTGCGATTTGTTATACTAAAAATATCTCGCTTCATTTAGGATTTTGAACTGTGATAAGGTGTACATATTTTTAACGAACTTCATCCCCGCAGACTACGCAACGTGAGGGTTGGGGACGGCCGAGAAAACAAAAATAATAAATAAACATTTAATTTTTTCATTACAGAGTAAAATCTAAAATGTTTCGTAAGTTTGAGTGTTTTTTTTTCTTTCTGATAAACGAAATATTTAGAAACGATGCGTCATTTAATCTATTGTTTTTGCGCCGACATCAAAACTGATGTTTAAAAGTAGCCTGAATGGTGATCGAAGAATAAAATTATTTTTCATTTAGAGCAATTTTGAAGTCGGTTCTATTTTTTTTTAAAGATAACATATAATGCAAAAATTTCGTTGCTAATTATAGCTACCATAAGCTTATTGTTACTTTCATAGGATTAAATAATGATAATAATTTAATCCTATGAAAGTTATCACTTCTGCCGAGCTTCCCGTAATGCACTCCCCCCCCCCCTACATATGCGCCCGTTTATTTTTCGCAACTTGTTTTCAAACATTCCTCGGTGCTTTTTGTTGTTTTCCAATAAAACACTTCGCCCTTAAAAGACTACTCAAAATGACGATCCTGTTGAAATCTCGCCACTATTATACGTTTTTGTAACGTTGCCGACGTTAAAAATATTGAGATTCATCAATTCTGTACCAAATAAATCGATTTTCTTTCTTTAGCGTTAGTGATGTGATTTTTTTTTAAAGTTGAAAGTTAGTTTGTTCATAGCAAAATGATGCAGAATGATAAAATGAAGATCTCTGAGAAATAATACGTGTGGCGCCAAAAATTACCAGTTTTAGAAAAACATTAATTAGTCAGAAACAAATTCCCGTTTTTGAATTTTAAAAGCTCTTTTTCACCATATAATAGTTATCAAATTACAAGGCTGCGGAGTCGGAGGAAAAATGATCGACTCCGACTCCGGGAATTTCGGAGTCCTCGACTCCCAACTCCGCACCCTTTATCCCAAAATCAATCCGACTCCAACTCCGATTCCGCAAATTCTGGCAGAGTTGTGGACTTAGAGGTAAAAATGGTCAACTCCAAATCCGACTCATGAAATGTTAAACCATCGCCTCCCGAATCCGATACCTTTACCCCAAAACCTGTCCGACTCCGACTTCACAGCCCTGTCTAATTCTGTCACACTACCCTTTTGGTTTCAGTATACAGAGGACGCCGGTTAATTGAATCAGTGGTAAATTGAGTCAACCGCTTTAATGAATTAAATCGTCAAAACAGAACAAAATACAGCTTTACTGAATTAGCGGCGGCCATTGTATCACGTATTACGCACCGCGTCAGGTAAAACTAGATAAAAAATGCCAAGTCTTCACCTGCAAATTTGTCATTGAGGTTGGAAACAGAAACAGAACAACTCGAACCACAAGAGCGAGACCAGAAGTGATCTCGTTTGGAATAGTTATCCATCAGTTTCTACCAAGCACGATCCGACAGTCACACCGTATTGTTTTGGAAGAAAATGAAGTCTTTCATCTCCATTTTCTGTCTAGAGGTTCATCATGTCAGTTACGAAGGGTTTCAATTATTTTCCCCTCATTGTTGCTGAGGGCAAGAATCGTTAGGACTCGCTTCGGGAACTCCCTCAAAGCTACACTTGATGAATATGCCATTCAGATGAGGTTTGTTTGTCATAAAATCGTCTGTAGGCGATAAACTGTTGATGTGAAAAAAAAAAAAAAAGGATCAAAACAGGATGCAAAGGAGACAATACGTGTTTGGTAAGCCAAGAATAGTCTAGACGAACTCTTCAGACCCCCCGCAAAGGGAGTTCCTGTTTTTTTTTCCTACTTTCTTCAATTATTACCTTATTTTTTTATTCCTATTTTCCATGAAAAATTCTGTGCTTCTTCCTTCTTGGTTGCATTATTGCACGAGAATGCGTTCAATGTTTTTTTTTTTCATTCTAGGGGGGAGAGGTGAGTGAGGTTGTAGGTTGGATATTCTGTCATTTGGAGTGGTAGGACCAGAACAACTAGTGACTACCATGATTATTTCTAATGTCAGTTGATGCAACATCACCAATAGGGAAGTTTTCGATTTTTTAATTTTACTTTTATATGATAGAGTGACATGTATGAACATCATAGGTAAAAAAAAAAATTGCGATACGATAAGTATTTTTTTTTAAATTAATTTTTAAAGTTCAAGCGCTTGTGACGTCAAATGGCATAGGAAGTGACGTCATGCGCTCTTCCGATAGGGGAGAAACCATAGACTAATAATAAGAGTTATTATTATTAGTCTATGGGAGAAACGCTAGCGAACCGGTTCCCATGTCTATGGGAGAAACCGAAGAACGTGCATTCGACTTCGAAGAAGAAACGTAAAAGGCTTATCTCCTCGCATTTAACTCCTCGCGTTTCTGGAACATTAAACCTCTCATCCTCTGGGAAATATTCGAATATCATCATTGATATTACTTGAGGAAGATTATTTAGATTGTGCTTTAACGAATCCGGTTTCCATAGTGTGTTCAAAAGGATTATTGAATTTCTAAAAAATAAAAATATCAGCGCGCTCAAAATGTCCCTAGCGAAAACAAGGGATCTTCGGCGGAAGGCTGCCCATTCGCGCCCTGTAACGTAAGCTCGTGACGTTTCAGAAGAGCGCACTTTTGCGCGTGGATTTTTAAAAATTCATTAAAAATCAATCACGGTGTTTTAAAATTCGGCGATGGTGAATTTTTTAGTTTTGAGGGTCAATTAACAATATCCAATAACCAAAATATGAACTTTTAATAGGTTGCAACTTCCAAGGCGAGATAATTTCATGGATTATCTAAAGTTGAAATGGATGGTTAAAACTAAAATGATCCATTCTGTTAATTGTTTTACTCCTCTCGTAGAGGACCATTCGATCATTTCTAAATATTTATATGATTTCTTAAACGCTTTTTAATAATTAGCATTTTACAAATAAACCAACCCTTTGCACGAAATTGGCTGGTTTTGGCCATGAATGAAATGGAATTATTGAACTCGCAGGCCTTTCTCCAAAATTGCAGCTTCTTGCTTTGCTACTAACTAGTGATGTTCCGGATATCCGTATCCGTATCCGCGGATATCCGAGAGAAAATAAAGATCTGTATCCGTATTCGTTACATTTTTGACGGATCTTTTCTATTCTAAAAATTCTTAAATATTTGAATAAAAGACTTAAATTCCGTTAAAATTAGGTTTTATTCCCTATTTAAATTTTAAGGTACCATTTCAGAAGCCAATTTGTATCCCCTCCCCCCCCCCCCCCCGTTGCAAAAAGGAAGGGAAAATAATTTTTAAAAGTGTGTATCAGTGTGTCTTTTTGTGGCATCGTAGCTCCTAAACAGATAAACCGATTTTGATAGTTCATTTTTCGTTCAAAAGGTGACTTGATCGAAAGTGTTCTTAGCTTGGCCTCGTTTTTGTAGAACTTTAATTACCGGAAATATTAATTAAAAACCGAGTTAACATTTTTCACAATTAGGGTAGTAAAAACTTACCCGTACGTTAAAAATATTGGCCCTAATTGAAAGAACGAAGTTTTCTGCGTTTGATATTAGTTTGGAACTTCCAAGTTATACACTAGAACCTACTATAATCTTGTTAAGTAAATTTTAAATGCAATTCTAAGCCTTTATAGTCCAGGATCTGAAGGGGGTTGAGCATGCATGGAAAGGCTGACGCAATATTATTTCTGATTATTGTTACAGGCACGATGGTGATTATGAAACTACATGTCGTCGCCCCCCTGGGTGGTCGACAACCCCGGGGGAGGGGGGAAAGCAGTGGGGGAAGCCGTTTGCTAAAACACTCATAACTCGCTAACTATTTGAGATAAAACACTGAAAAAAGTGGCAATCGACGCAACAAAACAAGGGCTTCATAAAAGCTATATATGATTATGGATCTATCTTTGTTGGTTTCTGAGTAAAATTCCATTTTTCGCAAACAAGCAAAAGTTTTGAATAAAATGCGCCAAACAAATTTTTTTTGACCAAAATAAATTCCAAATCAAAATTGTTTGATTTTTTTTCAAATAAAGTCCTAAATATCATTATTCAGTTTGTTAAAACTATTTAAGTACTGTTAACGCGTTGAAAAACAAAATAACAGTAGCAAGCTCGAACACTATTCGTAGTATAGTTCAGGATCTGAAGGGGGGTTTTGAGCATGCATGGAAGACCTGACGCAAATATATTTCTGATTATTGTTACAGGCACTATAGTGATTATGAAAACACATGTCTTCCCCCCCTCGGTGGTCGAAATTCCCGGGGGAGGGGGAAAGCAGTAGGGGGACGCCGTTTACTAAAACACTCATAAGTCGCGAACCGTAGGAGGTAAAGCACTAAAAATGTGGCAAAAGATGCAACAGAACAAGGGCTTGAAAAACCTAAATATGTTTATAGTTCTATCTTTGTTGGTTTATAAGTAAAATTCCTTTTTTAACAGCCATGCAAAAATTTTGAGTAAAATACGAAAAGCTTTTTTTTCCAAAGATAGGTTCTTTTTTTAAATTATTTAACAGTTTAGGGAATCAATAAAATCTGAAACTTCATCATTCAGTTTGTTTAAAACTACTTAATTATTACCAAAGTGAACGTTAAAAAGCGAAATAGAAAATGCAAGCACTGCCTAAATTAGCGCATTGAATAAAACGGCAGTATGCTAAGGAGAAAAAAATAGCCTTATTATCCTTATGACGAACTAATTCATTCTTCAGTTTACAAACTTATTCTAATTGCAAAGTTTTCAATTATGGCTTTAATTTTGTTATATACTGCTTTAAATTTGAGAGGAACTAGGGAACCAGGCCCACAGTAGTTTCAACTCAAATATAATTTTATTTTTTTTCTATTAATTTATATTTTCAATTTGCACAAAAGAATATTGCGGGTATTGTTTTGCGGATATTGTTTTTTTATAATTTACCCAACAAAGAACAATGATACAAGAAATAATATGTTCTAAATAAATATAAAAAATGAGAAGCATCTTTGAGCTTTTATGAAAACGAATATAAATATAAAATTATACACTAGAGTTCTAAAAAAACTAATTAAATAAAATTAGTAAAATAATGCGTATTAAAAAATAATTGCAGAATATCAATATGCATACATAAAGCATTAATATATCAGAAATTCTGAAAGCTGGATCATACTCTTTTTTGTTGACTTGTAATTGTTCTGTTGAATCGTTCTCTTTCGAGTATTTTGTAGTTTATGGGTTTTTTGCTTTAGCCTTAAAAGCACAGTATTTATAGCAAGATGAATTATTAATAAAACATTTACAAGATTATTTACAGTTCTTGCCTGCGCAGGGTGGAATTAAAAATCTCTGGTAACACTGGCTGCATAAGGTGTGGGGCTTTATTGTTTTATTTTCATCCAAGTGAAACCCAAGCTTGGTTACATCTAAAGGCACTGCTAAAGTACAGGGGAATTGATTCAATAGTACAGTTGAGCAATACTTCTTAGCACATGTTGGAAAGAATTGCAGGAGCATGGTAGAGAGCTGATATTATATTTATTTCTGATGGCAATGATAAGATATTATTGTAATGGTTGCATTCGCAAGAAATACCTATTTTCTTGACAATTTTTTTATAATACAGCTTCTAACAGTTGAAATTCTGAAGCGCTCAGATATTGTTTTAATGATAACTCTAGAGTACAAAAAACAGTTTCCGACTTTTTTGGTAAAGTGAAAGCATACTTTTTTGTTCCTATTTTACTTGTTGAATCGCAGTCGGAAAATGCATCAAAAGCTTGTAAAATTTTAGATGTTTTTTCCGTAAGTGCTCCTGAAGATAGATGCCATCCTAAAGCTCTTTTCCTTTCCACAACACCAGCACATGAAATGGCAACCTCTGTCCTTTAACAAAGATTGCCAATAAGAATTCATTAGTTTCTGATCTATAAAGTATTAGTTACTTTTTCCCCTATTTCGCACTGAATCATATGTAGGAAGATAGATTCTGTTGCGTGCTTCGTCCTGGTTGGACTCGGGCATTTCAGAGAAATTTATTACTTGACTCTCAGATTTTAAATAATATTCATTTTCGTTTTCAGAGTTACCAGAAACCAGAAGCTGATTGGATGCAGGAACGGATATGTTACATATAACATACTCTGAAATGTACTTTTAAAGGTTCTTTTTATTTTCAGGAATGGCTATGACACGAAACCACTGGTTTGGTACCTAGTGATTTTTTTTTATAAGCGAAGGAGACTTTCCTGAACTTCTGGTTTTTAAGTTATGAAAACGACAGTGAGATGTACCGATCGTGTTTAAGGTCCACTCGTGTAGTTTGACTATTGGAGAGAAAATTTTATTATTTTTTATTTAGAGACCTGCAAAATCTTTGCTGCATTTGAAAGTAGTGTTTGGGACATTATGGACCAGAGTCATTCCATCGATAATTTAAACTTCATTCTTAAAATAGGGTACTTCTTCTAGAGTTTTGCTGCAAGAAGTATCATTTTCAATTACATTCACGAAATCGGACCTCTCGCTTTGCTTCAGTGAACCATTCTGATGAACCTAACCTAGCATTGGGCTTATTGTATGGGAATGATTTTTAGATTTACTAACATCACTTTTGAGCTAACGTTTCCCAGGTTAAATGTTTTTTTTTTTTTTTTTTTTTGGTTTTCTTTTGCTGTTTTGCAGTCGCTATTGAAGATATTGCCATTGCAGGACATCTCTGGATAAGAGACTATTCACATTTTCTTTAATGTTCCACTGAAATTTTGATGCTGCTTTTGTGGCAATAGCCTCGCTCACTATGTTTCATAACTCAGGTGTAAAATCTGCAAAAGAGTTATCCTGATAGTTTATCCTTTCCGTTGCAAACTTGCATGTTTTAATTTTTTAAAAAGTTACATTGTGACCCATACGAAGCAGCTATAATGCGTTAAAGGTTAAATAATTAAGTAATTACTTAACTGGGACATTGTTTTGATAATATTGCGAATTAAAACCGCCAAAACAGGAGAGCCACAAAATTTACTTTCGTTTATGTCGAGTCTTCAAGGTACATTCCGCAAACTTTTTTTTTTTTTTTTTGTGAATTACCTCAAATGCTTTTTGAGCTTGTTTTTATTTCACTTTTCAACGCTTTGATAATAAATAAGTAATTTTAAACAAACTGGATAATGATGTTTCAGATTTTATTGGTTCCCTAAACAGTTAAATAATTTTGATAATTTGAAAAAAAAAAAAAATGCGTATTTTATTCAAAATTTTTGCTTGTTTGCGAAAAATAGAATTTTACTCAGAAACTAACAAAGATATGATCATAGTCATATTTAACTTTTATGAATCCCTTGTTCTGTAGTGTCGATTGCCACTTTTTTTAGTGTTTTATTTCAAATAGTTTAAGAGTTCTGAGTGTTTTAGCAAACGGCTCCCCTCACTGCTCCCCCCCCCCGGGGTTGTCGACCACCCAGGGGGGCGACGACATGTGGTTTCATAATCACTATAGTGCCTGTGACATTAATCAGAAATAATTTTGCGTCAGGTCTTCCAAGCATGCTCCAAACCCCCTTCAGATCCTGAACTATACTGCAAATCGTGTTCGAGCTTGTTACTGTCATTTTGTTTTTCAACGCGTTAACAGTACTTAAATAGTTTTAACAAACTGAATAATGATATTTAGGAATTTATTTGAAAAAAAAATCAAACAAATTTGGTTTGGAATTTATTTTGGTCAAAAAAAGTTTGTTTTGCGCATTTTATTCAAAAATTTTGCTTGTTTGCGAAAAACGGAATTTTACTCAGAAACCAACAAAGATAGGTCCATAATCATATTCAGCTTTTATGAAGCCCTTGTTTTGTTGCGTCGATTGAGACTTTTTTCAGTGTTTTATCTCAAATAGTTAGCGAGTTATGAGTGTTTTACAAACGGCTCCCCCACTGCTTTCCCCCCTCCCCCGGATTTGTCGACCACCCAGGGGGGCGACGACATGTTGTTTCATAATCACCATCGTACCTGTAACAATAATCAGAAATAATATTGCGTCAGCCTTTCCATGCATGCTCGACCCCCTTCAGATCCCGATCTATTATTCGCGCGATTGATAGCGATTTCATAGTCGGAAGATAAGGAGAAAAAGCTCAATGATTTAAAATTTCTATCTGCTGTCAGTTCATATTTGTTAACAATGTGTGACCTGCGAAATTCATCTTCATATGAGGTTATTTTTATAATGTTTAATTTAATATTTAATTTTGTATTGATTTGTGGTTTCTGTTATTCTTCATTTTGGTTTTTCTCGGCATCCTTCAAAAAAAGTGAGACTGACTATTTACTGTTTGTAAAGGTGTTCCTGGCTCAGTTATATCGTCGGTCGCAGTAAGTTGGGCCGAATGGGCCAGCACTGCATTTATGCTGAAATAAAATGCGAATTATTTCCAGCCTATCTAGTAGCAACTTTACCACTCTTGCTCCTGTATCGTACATCTACCGAGCAAGCTAGAAATAATTTTTCACATTCTATTTATAAGCATTAATTCAGAGCTGATCCATTCCTTCTAGCTCTCCTTCAATTTTTAGGCAGATTTCTTTAAAGAGTAAATCATAGTCTTGACTATATTTTCGCCGTAGATGACATTTTTTGAAGAAACTGCCATTATTTTGATGGGAATACCTTCCGCAACAAATTTTACACTTGGATACTTGAATTAGGTAAAAAAAGATTTCAGATCCGTATCCGTATCCGCGGATCTACTTTTTAAACGATCCGGCACATCACTACTACTAACATTTCGTCGGCTGAAAAAGATCCGGTACCGAGTCCTAGCCATAAAAGCCTTTCAACCGCTCTTAAAATGTGTACTATCCCGAATTTTTCTCTTAGAATCCATTGAAATCAACTCTCTCAGAGGCGCTCCATGGGAGGTCACTGGATGTCACTGTGACCACCCAAAAATTTCCTTATTTGGCAAATTTTGTCTGACGATTCGGCGACAATATCATCATTTGATAAAATTTTGAGTTCTATTCGGCAAAATTATCATAATTCAGCGAAATTTGAAATTCCATTCGGACAAACTGAGAATTTCTGCCCGCTCAAAAATTTAAGTTTGAGGCGCCCCTGAACTCTTTCTATGAAAACGGAATCATGCAGTTCGAGGGGGAGAAAACTGATGGGAATTTTTAATGGACAGCCCATATACGAGCCATCAAGTCTTGGGTAACAAAAATAAAGAACAGAAGCTTTGAAAATCCAATAAAAATTGTATAAACCATAGCTGACAATTCTCCCGATTCGTTCAAAAGACTCCCTAATTTCGATACCTTCTCACGAAACTCCCTAATGAAGTAAATATCACCCGAGTTTTCATAAAAACAATGAAATCCCCCCCCCCCCCAAAAAAAGAAATTCTTAATTATTAGAATTTTTTCTAAAATTCTAAACAGTAAAAAGATCACGATCGCAAAAACAAATGGTCATTTTTGATTTTTGTATAGTTCATTTTCCTCCTTTTTAGTCTACTTTTCCGTAAAAATAAAGAAGAAAAAAGCATGAAAGAAAGCTTAATGCATCTTAAAAATATCACAAGAAAACAAAAGTAAAAAGAAAATAAAATAACGAAATAAAGATCGAAAAATTAAAAATTAGAAAGAAGAATTTTAAGATGAGGAAAATGTGTGTCTGTCTGTCTGCCCCCCCCCTCCTCTAATAACTTTTGAGTGAATTGTGCGAGTCGAAAGAACATTTTTTTTTGGCACAAATTGAAAAAATAGGCGACATTTTTTAATTTCTTTTATTTATTTGTTTACTAGTGGTATCCGCACGGCTTTGCCCGCAGTAGAAAATGAAAAGGTCATTTGATTCGCCTGTACATTTACAAATAATGGATGATGAATTTCTCGCGTTTACTTTTTTCTATATAAAGTAGGATATCAAGCTGTAAGTTTCTTCTCTTAAGCCAGAGCTAAGGCAGAGCGACAAGCATATACCGATAGCTCAGTTATGGTATCCTGGGACTGCAACTTTGTCCTTGTTATGGACTCATCAGCCTGGAATAGTCAATAACCGAGCTGAATGCAAATATCTTCTCATATAAGAGTTGGTATGATGATATTCTGTAAGAAATTAAGTCGAAAGTAATTGCTAGGATAGAATTACGTGAAAAGAATGTTATCTACGTATAACTGTACGATACTTAACAAATTACAATCAAGGCACCCTGACTTAAAATGTTGGGAGGGTGGAAATTCTCAATTTGGAGAGTGGGACTCTCGAAATTTTTTTAAGTGATGACAATTTTTTGGAACGGAACTCCAAATTTCACCAAATGATGACAATTTTTTCGGACGGAACTCCAAATTTCGCCAAAGATGACAATTTTTTCGAACGGAACTCCGAATTTCGCCAAAGTTGACAATTTTTTTCGAACGGGTCTGCAAATTTCGCAAAATGGAGCTTCAAATGCCAAATAAGGAAACTTTTGGGAGGTCACAGTGACCTCCCATGACCTCTCATCGGGGTAATCCTGATCACGATTCTCTTTGATAAACTGCATCAAATAATTTCCTCTAGCATCTCGTTGTTTCCTTTTCATTAATTTCACGAATACGCGATTACACATTACCCACTCAAACAAAAAGTTAATTTTTCACTAAGCGTAATCTCTTCTTCAGAACAGCAAACGAAAAATAAAGAAATCCCATTTTTCGAAGAGGAGGGGGAAAAAACAATCATTCAAAACCAATTTTTTGGGCGTTGACTCCGCTTTCTGGGAAACCCAAACCATTGAGTGAAAAAAATTAATTGTAACAAGTATTTTGACGCTCTCTTGAACGCGATGCGTCGAAAGGGGGTGGGGGGTGGGGGGCAAGAGTTTATTTCGGGCTTCGAAAGAGAGAAGTCATTTAGGAAATAGCATTTTCATAGAAGCACGCTAATACCCGCCTAATAGCACCTGTAAAAGTGAAACGAAAACGAGAGAAGAAAAAAGTAAATTAAATAGCTCCAGGAAGTATGATTTATAATTGCGTGATTTGCTTCTCGAAAGGAAAAAAAAATCTTTGTTTTAAATAGAATGATAGTTGTTCTTTTGAAGCTTAATAAAGGAACAAAAATTATAATTACGTACCATCGGAGCACAAATTTGTTTTCAGAATTTTCCGTTAATTATGTTCTCAGAAAAGTACTTAATAATTGAGATTTTATGAAATTGTATTAGTTATTTAAACTGAACACCAAGAACTGAAAGGTATGCATCGAGTGTCATCATTAAGCGTTCATTAACTGCAGAATAAAAAAAATAATTAGAATAATGTTGGTAGCAAGGAAAAAAAAAAAACGATTTGAATTTAATTTCCGAAAGAATAGTCATTATTTCTTTATGATTGTTTTTCTCCATCATTGTTTCTTCATAGTTTTCTAATCATTATATTTTTCTTACTTTCTTCATTCTTTTATTTAATTAAAGTCTGGAGTAGCATCTTTTTATTATAATGAACATCTTGGTCAAAGTGGTTTTAGATCTATTATTACAAAAATCACAAAATTACATAATAATTTGTACTATGATTTTAAACTAGTTATTTCAATTTAGTTTATTTGGTTGTCGCTTATCTTAATTTCAAGATGAATAAAAATATGATTTGAAAGCAAACTTTAAAGTTATATTTTTTACTGCTGTCCATTTGTATCAATGATTTAGTTGCATGTTGATGTTCATCTGTTAACATTATTATCTTAAGTGAAATTAAATAAGATGTTGATTTGGTAACGCTCGCCTGCAGTTCGATATCATTCTGGAAAAATTTAATTTAAATTTGTATCTACTTACTCTCTTTTTTTGAGCAATCACTATTGCTTATTGCTTTCATTTGACTGTTTTGAATTCCTATCATTTTATTTTCCCGCCAGTATCACCGTCGCGTCGACCGGGCCTCACGATGCTGCTCCTCTTACGAAAACCATCTCCAGGTTACGTCCATATCCTACACACACACACACGCTCGTGATCGCGAAAAACCTAATTTGAATTTAAGATGCCAAAAATTCAAATAATATATATATATATATATATATATATATATATATATATATATATATATATATATATATATATATATATATATATATATATATATATATTGCCATTAATACTACGTAAATTTCAATTTTTGGACTGGTGATAGCATTTATTCTAAAAAAATGGCGTTGCAGTTTCTGAAAGAAATATTGATTGATGATAGTTTAATAATCTTTTTGCGGATATGGAAAAGGGTGGAAAGAAAATGAGGTGTAAAATCAAAATTGCTTATTAATGCGAAAAAAAAGTTTTGTGCAATGGCTTTAGAAATAAATAAATAAGAAGGGACCTACTTTGAAACCGAATTGAAGAGAAAATTAACTATTATTCATGCAACTAAATGTGCTATAAAAGAAAAAGAAAAATTCTTTAAAAAACTTTTAAACTTTTTTTTAACTAGTTAAATATCATTAGAGATTCATACTAGTAATTAACGGTGCACTAATATATTTCCATCTGCGTAATGTATGAGAATGATACTTAATAGAAGAAGGAATTGGTACAAACTTTCGGTTCAATTAAAATTGCGTATCTAATGGGTTTGTTTCCAAAATTTTAAAAGTATTTTTTTCTGAAAGAGCAAGCTTAAAAACAGAGGATTTGACCATTTTTTAAATAATTTGACACAGTTTAGTACTTTTTAACAATTATTTAAATCGGTGCGCAGATTCAATTTCATTTTTTACGCTTCTGAACTTGACATCACAATTGATGGAATGCCATTCACTGGTGCCATTAGCGCAGAGCGCAATATTTATTTCGTTTCTTTACTCATATGTAGTGGCCACGATATGGTTGATAGCAAGCGTAGAGCACAATATTTAATTCGCTTCTGAATTATCGTAACCTGGAATCGCGGTAGAGAGCAAGCGTCAACATTCAGCGCGCCAGTGGAATGCGCGCCAAAGTACATCACTCGTGACGTCATAAAGACCACGCCTTTTTTGAAAAATTGGACATTAAAAATATTAATTAAAAATTAAATGTTGAGAAAATGAAAATATTTTTTGGGTCCATGTTTCTTTTTGCTCATTCTTTCAACTTCAGTGACAGAAGTACTAGTGCTTTTGACTGAAGGAAACAACCCCATTGCCTCATTGTCAATATCGTTTTTGCGCTCGTGTTTCAAAAAGTTTATTTAATTTCAATGTTTTTGAAAAAATAAATAAATAAAAATAGAACCGACATTAAAATTGCAGACCGAAATTACTCTAAAAAGTTTTAAAAAAAAAATTCTTTGAATACCATTGAACTTTTAAAGCATAATTTTTGAAGTTGGTGCCAAAACAAAAAGTAAAATCATGTGTCCCCACATTTTTCCGAGAAACAACTCAAAGTTAACAAAATATTTATACCTTTACACAAATATACTGCCATCAATGCATATTGTATGCAAATGGTATTGAAACACCCGAGTCAGTTTAAATTTGTAATTGTAGTTGAACTACGGCTACGAATAGTTTTATGTATCATTTTTGCACCAACTTCAAAAATTGTTTTAAAAGCATTATCGACGATATTCAAAGAATAACATCATTTTTTACTCTTTAGAGTAATTTTGATCTGCAGTTTTGAAGTCGGTTATATTTTTGTTTATTTATTTATTTATTTTTTCAAAAATATTTTTATTGAACAATCACGAATTGCTTATTGTTTTCACTTAACTGCTGAATGATGTCCGCGTCCTTTGATTTTATTTACTATGCTTATAATGCAGACGTCCATTTGTCTTAGAATCGAATTATTTATAAAGGATCCTCGCGGCTTTACACCATAATTTTTACGCGGAAACAGTATCCAGCACACAAAATCCAGCACATAACATCCAACCCCTGGCATTAATTTGAATTTTGATGTTTCAATTCAAATAATGATTTCAGCAAAAGCAATTAGTAGAAACGAGAAACCTAATGACTATCGCAATTCGTGATTGCTAAAAACTTTTGAATTCAAGATCTCAAAATTTAAACTGATTTTTTTTTTTAAATTCTTTTTAGTGTAAATGTAGTGCAGAAATAGTATGATGTTACCAGGTCTGGATTTAGGTACAATCTAAGCAAGCTATAGCTTAGAACATCCGCTTTGTTAAGGGGCCCCCAACTTCAGGAAATTAGCATGACTCGTTCAAAAAAAAAAGAAAGAAAAGTTCTTGAAAAAATAAATTTTATTTTCTCAGTACTTGAAAACCTTGAAAATTTGGAAAAGTATGGCTACCATAATACGAGAAATTCGTTCTCCTTACCCCCTCCCATTTATGGGAGGGGGTAAGGAGAAAAAATGCCAATATACAGTGGCTCCCAAAAGTCTTCGTACACCTACGACTTTCAACGAAATAGGCCAAAATCCATTGGTTAGAATTAATATTTCGGAATAGGTATTTAATTATAAGATCTATGATCATTTTTTAACAAAACTACATGAAAAGTTTTTAAAAAATATTAAAACTTAATTTTTTAAAAATCAAAAACCAAAAAGTGCCGGAAATTTTATCTCACAAAAGTCTTCGTACACTTCACAAAATGTCTATGTATTATTGCCTAATCTAACTTTTTATTAAGTTATTATTTAGTAGAATATCATGTAGTATCAACAACACCTTTTAAACGTCTGGGAATAGATTTCATTTTTTTTCTTTCATTTTTTTGAGTAATTTCTGAGTAAGTGTTCAACCACACTTCAAGTCTTACTGTTTCTAGCTCTATTTTCGTTTTAAAGCCCTATTTTCGTAATCTAGCCTCCAGATATCTCTAAATACGTTACATTAAGTTAAAATCTGGAGATTGAGGGGTATTTTCTAAACTTTAGGACAATTTTCGAGGTACTAGACGCAAACGTTAAAAACCGTGTACTTCTTATCGTTATCTTGATAAAAAACAAAGTTGTTTCCAGTAACCAAATTTTTGGCTAAGAGTTCAAAATTGGTTTTAAAAATATTTAAAGGAACAGCATGATTCATTATTTCATCAAAAAATTCCAAACTACTAAGTCCTGATGCTGATATGCACCCTCACACTAGAACCCCTCCACCGTCCTGCAGGGGCGGCATTTCACCATTTCATTTGGGGGGTCGAGTTTCTTAAATATGTATAACCCCAAAGCGAAACCAAACACAGATTAGCTAGCAAGAAGTTGTCATAAAATCGGTTTAGTATGAATAAAATTAGTGTTTAGAAACAATTAAAATTTTGATTCATTGACTAAAAAGTTATCATACAAAACATCTCGCTACTAAAGTTTTTAGACCTTTTGGAAAAGTTATAATGCATGATTTTTGGAATTCGGAAGAGCAGGGAATCATGTTACTAATCTATCAGTGCCCAATGTCGTGCTGTTTTGCCAGTTCAGCTAAATAGAAAAGGTTTTTTTTTTTTTTTTTTCGCCTTTGTGCTTCGAAAATATTTTTCTAACCTTCTGAGACATAAAAAAAAATCTTTCTCTACTAGCGGAGCTGATTCTAAGAGTTAAAAAATAACTGAAGTAACACAAAGTTATGTATGAAAACACTTTTTATATCTTGCTCTTCAAAATCACCCAGGCTACTTCAAAAACTGTGAGGGGCCTAAACTTTTCATCATTGAATAATCTAGTCATGTCGGCGCTCTCAGCTTCAATGAGATATCATCTGCCTCCAGCTCTGTTATTCACTATTCCAGACTTATGAGTCCATAACAAGGACGAAACTGCAGTCTCTGGATGTGAAAACTATTCTGTCAGTATATTGCTTGTAATTTTTCTTGCCTCATGCTAAAAATTTTATTCACAGTTGAAACATTTTATTTTTCGTTTTCAAAATCCAATCCAAATAACCATAACCCCAGCCATCCATACAGAAAAATAATTATCATCAAATCTTGTGTTAATTTCATTCGAAACTGAATCTATTACTTCATACAAAATATTCAAACATCAATGTTTGACTTCACATCATCACGTGGATTTTTTTTTTTTTTTTTTTTTTTTTTTTGCACCTTTTTAAAATTGGCTCGGAGGCAGAATTTTTTTTGGAAAATTTCACGATTGATTGAAATATACATCTATAAAAATCTATTTTCAGCTTCAATTGTAAATTGAACTGTGGTTTGAATAGTCGAGTAGCGGATTGAAGATATAGATTTTAATAGAGTAAAGCATTTTTCAAAAACCTTTTTCCGATGCAAACGAATTGGATAAAAATTCAAACGAAGTCATACATGCTAAAGAGCATGAGCTTTTTCACCATTGAAAGAATCGTTTGGCAATAATTCTTCCAGTCAACAAATCACTGTTGAAGTTATAGAGAAATGTTTTCATCGTTTTAACTCTTAAAGATTATCTCGTATCACTCCGCGATTACATAATTAATAGAGCCCCATAAAAGGTGTTTGGTTGATATGTCTTTTTTTATTCAATAATCACATGCATTTTTAAGAAGTTTCTATGAAAGCGTTATAATGTATTGAGCAGCTGAAACGTGTTTCTAGCAAAAGAAAGCGATGAACACTCATTAAATAAATATACACTTAAAAAATGAGCGTAAAAGTGAATGTAAAATATCCTGGAATTTTCTTGTGAAAACCATGCTGCGACACCACTTTTCACGAGCCTCTCATATTGAGCATACCATCGTTACACTGGGCACACAAGTGTGAAAGATTTAACCTATATGAGGCAATGTCTTCTTTAGTTAAAATTAATCATGATTCTCTATCAGTTTTTTATGTTCTGAAAAAGCCGAAAATACTTCGTGAATTTCTAAGTCATCATCCAAATAACGAAAAACACTTTTTCTAGTCTTGGAATGTGTCGAGTTTCATCAAATAGTTGCTGAGAACCAGCGAGATTTCCTTTAATGAACATTGATTTCCGACTTACATAAATTGAATTCACCCATTTTCTATCATTCTGCTCAAAAAATTTGGGGGTGCGACCGCCCCCTCTTGACCCTCCTATTTGCCGCCCCTGCCGTCCTGATTACCTGATCCAAATAAGTTCTTAAGATTAAGTTCCTAATTATTTCTTCTACTTACAATTATACAACAGTTTAACCAAAAATATTGAATTAATATTTATCTGTAAGTAAGACGTGATTCTAAAACGTTTTTTGCTTATTTATCATTGATTTTTGCTACGAAAAGCGTAAGCTTTCTGTTTTACGCACGACCAAGACAATTTCTGCGGGAAGAGGTCTCATTAAATCCAGCAAATCAGAGCACTTGGTGAACAATTTTAGATGAAAATTAAATGTAAAATGTTTTATTTAACTCTGCAGAAACTTTTACAGCACTCAAATGTGTATTTTCATAATTTTTTTTTTAACTTTAAATCTCCGATCATGTTTTGTCAACTTTGCCGGTTGACCTTTTCTTACCTTGTTTTCGGTCCGATTCCTTTCTCTAAAGCATTTTATCAAGAACTTTACTATACAAACAAATAAATTAACTAATTTAGTGACATTTCAAACCAATTTACCACTACTGTGGGGGAAAAAATTCAATTTTTGAATGGTGTTTGCGTTTTTTTACGAATACTAGCCATTTTACAGTAATAAGCACAATATTAAGGAATAAATAAACAAAAAATTAAAGCCAAATGACTTATAAGGGTCAACACAATGCAAAAATAATAATAAAACGGCATATGATAATTTTAATCATGAATTCATTCGAAAATATTTGAGTGTACTATCACTTTTGTGGCGTATTATTTCTCTGTGTCTTCGTTTTCTGACCCATTTCAAAAAGAAGATCCGTCAATATTTTGAAAAAACCAATGGGTTGTATTTAGAATGACACAGGAATGATGTGAAAAAATATTGGACTTCATATTCGAATTCAGTTTCGAGTTATTTTGGTTTTCCTAAAAAATTTCGATGTGTACGAACACTTTTGGGAGCCACTGTATGTCAAATTCAGCTACTTGCTACATTCTGCACAAAAAACGTAAAATTCATGGTTCTTACTTTTCTGAAACATATTACAAATTTTTGTGACTCACATGTTTCATATCTTGCAATTTATATATATTTCCGAATACAGTATTTTGGAAATTATATTGTTATTACTTGCTTTTATTTTACTTCTTCCGCATATTGTCAATCTCTTTAGCACGGGGGAAAAAACACTATCTCTATTCTTTTTTATTTTTTGCCCCTCACTCGCAACTAAAGAAAAATTGTTGTCATGAGAAATCTATTGTTTCTTTTTTCTTTTGAATTTAAAATAGCTGTTTCTTACAAAGTTACGACAAAATCGCGTTTAAAGATAACATCCTAGGTAGGTTTTCATTGAAATTTTTTTCTAAATCATGCTGTAGAGCAGCACCTATCAGGGCTACTAGTGCAATCTCTTGCCCCAAGACAGATGAGAGGTTCACCTACCATGTGTAATGGTTATCTCCAAATTTATTATTTTACCACTTACATCCCTTTGCTTCTCACTACCTCAATTAAGTACGAAAGTATCAGAGACTGAAAAGTACAAATGAAGTGCGTTAAGAAATTAAAATTGTTCTAAGAGTCCTTGAAAATAATTAGAAGTCTTTGAAAATCCTAAGCAAATAGGCTTCAATTTTTTATTGAGTGTATAAATTTTAAATTGTTCAAATGGGCAGTATGTTATTCTCTTGATATCTATTTCTAATTAATCTAGTAGTAACTTCTAAAGCATTTTCTTTTTTTTTTTTACTATTGATCATTTTATATTTAATTCGTTGTTGTATTTGTCGGTGGGTTGGTGGGGTGATTGAAAACTAATTATAAAATCTGTCAACTGCTGTCAATGATTTGCAGAGTCAAAAACAATTCATTTTCAAATGAAAATAACTCATAAATTTTTGTATTCTTTACGCCTTCGGATTCATATTTTGAGAACCCGGAAGCTATTATTTTATGATTCCTCGGAGTGGGAAGCATGGGCACAAACTTAGATTCCACGCATCCTAGAAACCCGCGCATGTGTGCCACTATCTGCGTTCCAGGAACAATCTAACGACAACGGTTTCTCAGAGCCGCATGACTAGAGAGAACACACATTCTTCTTTCCTCGCCTACTCATTCCCATTCTTTAATCGAATGTTTTTTACTGGAAAAACTCTATTTTTACCTTTCTAATAGAAAGGCGACGAGACGTGTTTGTGTAAAAAGCTTATTTTTCGAAAACAACGTCGAAAATAATTCCAAAACTTCTCTTAAATGTTACTCCGTACCAGAGCCCACCAGAGACCATAGCGTATCGTCGGAAAAGCACAAAGATTCATGTGCCCCCCCCCCCCAACCTTCCCTCAACTTGCTAGCCACTTAACCTTTGGCCCCAGAATTATTAAGAAATTGGAACAAAAATCAAAGAAAATATCATATCTGCGTTTATTTCCTTACTGTACTCATAACTAACGTATTTTCCCCATGGGAGCACCAGGGGAGCACTTTGGGTACTCTCTGTGACCTCCCAAAAATTTTCTTACCCGGCTTATTTTGTCTGACGACTCGGAAAAATCGTCATCATTCGGCAAAATTGGAGTTCTATTCGGCAACATTATCATCATTCTGCAAAACTGAGAACAATTTCTGAAACTTGTTCTTTTTAAAATTATATTTTATATTTGAAAGCCAGAGGGACTGAAAGGTGCATCCCCTGCTGGCGCTCGTGGACATGAATATCGTCGCATTAATATTTTTCCTGGTGTACTTTGTGGTTTTTTTCATGGATTTTGTCGCTTGCCCTCTTCAAATTTATCTTCTCTTTAAAAGATAAGGGAAAAAAGTCCTCTCCCCCTTAACCCCTCTGCCGAGTCTCAAAGCACAAACATGTGATTAATATTTTTCGTCACGTATTTTGTCTTGTTGTCCTTTTTTTTAAATCCTTACTTTGTTCATAATATCCTAATTATTAAAAATAAGTTGAAAAAGGGTTTCTAATTAAAAATTATTAAATGAATATAAAAAAATACATTTTTTAAATTTTATAATTTTTCAAAAACAACACAAAAGATTTTTTAATTTTATCTTCAAAGCTAGCGGGTACGTACCCAATTTCTTGGAAAATGAGATGATGCAATATTATGTTTTTATTTCCAAAATACTATTTTTTTTCCATTTATAATGTTACAATAAATTATCTAAATAAGAAATTAAATCTATAACGTGTTAAAAAAAAGTTTAGATTTTGTGTTTAAATATTTATGTTTTGTGCATTTAACCTATTTTTGCTTTGGAAGATTGTGTAATTTGGGAAGAAAAACGGTTCGATTTTTGGTTTATTTTGCTGCTTTTTGGAAATTTAAAGAAATTACTCTATTGAAGTAAAACTTTTATGAGATATTAATGTTACCAAGAGTTAACATTTACCCCTTCAAAAAAATTTAAAATAATATATTTTCAACTTAGTAGTAAATTGTTTTTAAAAAATATCGATTTTTTTTAAACATTTTTGGGGAGATTTTGGAACTTAACGATATTATCCTAGGAGGCTAAAATTTTAGGGTGATCTATTGATGCTAAAAGGCAACTTTTGAGACCCCAAGCGTTTCGAAATTCGAAAAAAAAAATCGAAATTTTTTAATTTATTTTCACTCCACCCTAATGTACATGCACCCGGCCTCTCCCCGCAATATAGTGCCCTATTTTCGTTGAAATTTTATAGATGAAATGTAGTTTAAGATTTATTGGGGAAATGTTTCAGACTTGAAGTTATCTGTATTTTCTTATAAACTCTGAAGTTAACTCGGTGTGTCACCCACCAGACTGTTGTCACCCGGGCCTGACCGCCCTCTTTTCAGAAAGGTATTTTGACTTAGCTAAAAAGCTTTTTTTCTGTCTAGTTACAGCTTTCAAAAATTGAAAGCACACGATTTGATCAACACCTATTTGTCAAACATTAAAGGCGAGCAAATTAATCTTTTTTTCATTTTTTAATTGGATTTTTAAGTAATCTCACTTTTAAAACCATAACTATTGGAAAATTTGATTATCAAATTGAATTTCTAACGTTGTATGCATTATATTTTTACAATAAAATACAACGCGAAAATTTCATAAAAAGGAATTAATATTTCAATCTCTGTTTGAGATTTTCCCCCTTCCCATAGAGGGGGGGGGGATTGGAAAAATAAAATACAGTAAATAAATAAATTAAGCTGGAATTGGAATCGGAGTCGGACGTTTCAAAATTCAAGAGTCGGAGTCGGTCATTTTTCTCCCGACTCTGCAGCCCTCTTTTTAACGCTGCAACCATTTTCGTAGTTTTTAATAGGAACGTTCGTAGTATGTGTTTAGTTACCGTCTGTGAACATTTGAGAGTGATTTTTAGGACCAGATTTTTTTTTTTTTTTTGCTTTATTATTTTCTATGTCCTGTGGTTATAGAGGAAAGTATTATATTCCTAACTACATTAATCTTCGAATTTTGACCATACATTGATGACTGGCACGGATTAACTGCATTAGACGATTAAATAGTTATTCGACAGGCAATTTATCGGATCAATTGAACGTTTTTAGAGCTCATCTGTAACACCTTAAGGAGTATCATTATTATTTGTTTCCCCCCCCCCGTTTCCCCGAAAGATCCCGTTTCGAATGTTGCCCGAGACTTTACTTCGTTTTTGTTGGGGGGAGGGGGGGGGATTTCATGAATATAGAAAAATTCGAATTATGTTAAAATAAATACTTTTTCACAAAACAAGTAAAACTGAAAAAAAAAAAAAAGAAAAGATTTTTTTTTAGCTTAGGGGGAAAAAAAACACGCCTCTGTAGCAGTATGAACTAAAATATAAAAAATAATCATTGGTTCCCCTTAACCTATGCCAATAATAGATAACGGGGCCAAGTGAGCAGACATAGGATTTTTATCACGAGTAACCTTACACTATTGTTGTGAAGTGGTTTGGGAATCCTTTAATGTTTTAGTGGTTCTAGATAAATTAGCACACACATAGATTCCTGAGAGGGACAAAGAAGCATACCTTTTGCTCTGGAGGTGGGATAGACACACACACATTTTCCAAAAATGGCCAAAATGAAACTTCAAAACATGTAAACCGACGAATTTTGAAAATTGTCACAAATCCACACACAAAAAAAAAAAAAAAAAAAGTAGAAGAAAGTTATCAAGTGAAGTAAAATAAATTTTAAGAAAGTATATGTTCAATACAGTGAAATTATTTTGGAACTTTTCTTCGGTAGAAAATCCAACAACAGCAAGGTATTTATCTACCTGTAGAAAATTTGTTTCTGAATTGTTAGAAATAATTATGTCTACTTGGCAAAGTTTTGTTGAAAGAATTTTTCAAGCACCTTCAATGTACCGATTCAGAAAAAATAAATAAAGAAAGAAATGAATAAAAATATGTACATGAAATCATCACCGGGAGAAGGGGGAGTTATAGGGAGGGGGACTAAAGAGGAGTTCTCTCCTGAGATTAAAAAATACGCGAAACGTTCAAATTCACTTCCTGTGGATTCAAACTTTTCCGGCAAAAAAAAAAAGTACTTTTTTTTCGCCAAGAATTTCTGGGAAAAATAAAACTTGAATGAAAACTCATTCCCAGAGCGTTCTGTTATTTGATAGGTTAACAGTTCTTTCTGAATGGTTCCGTTCTCTGCTTTGACGCTTCGGTGTGCAGTTCTCGGTAAGTGCTTAGGTTCGCGACTCTTGGACCGGCGCATTCCCAGAAAAGTCATCTGGCCGGAGAGACGGGCGATCCGGGAATGGCACGGCCCCGGCGTTCACCGAAAAACTCTCTCTCTGCATCCACGGTGAATGTTTTCCTATCTGTTGTCCGACAATAAAAGCTGCTGTCGGTTAAACTTCCCCTTTTTGTGAATATGAAAATCTGCCCCTGGTGCAGAATTCTATTTGTTTGCCGAGTGTGTGGGGGAAGGGGGGGGGGGAGGCTAGAGTTTTCAGAGAAACACACCAAAAAAAAAAAAAAAATAAAATCGACGCACTAAGAAGGAATAGTTAGAATGAAACAACGAAATTTTATATACGTAAGGACAATACTGTTATCAGAAAGTGATTACAAAATGAGAGCAAAATATCATTTATAAGAGGAAAATTCTCAATTGAAAGGAGGTTTTAGTACCCTGTTGGGCCGACTCTAGCATGAATGCACGAGGCGATACTAGCAAACATTGGGGCTCAAAAGCATCGTGTTACATCAGTGGTGCCCTACCCTCTAAGAACAAGGGGAACCCACTAAGAACCCCCTTAAATATCACGAAGACTCCCTCCCAAAAAGCAAGAGCACTCTAAAAGGAAAAAAATACCCCTAAAAACACCCCGCCCCCCCCCCCCCCCCAAAATTTTCAATGGTGCGGTCTATGACCCGGTACGTCATCTCGTTCTACATTCACTGTAAAGACACTGATTCGATTAAACTGGTAGTCCGACCAAATCAGTGTCCAAGTGAACCTGGATATGCTCGATTTATGACAAATCAGGGGATCGAACAGGGAAATAAAGTTGATTATGTGACAGAGAACGTCCCCTGACATCCTTGCTGTGTGTGTGACCGAGTATTGTCCTGTTAAAAAATGACTCCAGGAAGCCCCGTTCTAGATTCAAACACATGTGTGTGAAACATGCTACACCCAGAAACGTACCAATAGGTAGTCATGTTGGTGTGAGACATGTTTCGTATATGATAGCACCCCAAACGTCACCTTAACTGTAGGGGTGATGCGCAGCTGGCTAAAAGCAAAGACAATGTCACAACGAGCGTTGATTGCTCGTTGTATATAAAAAAATATAAATATTTTGTGACTTTGCTTCGACAACCTGTCATTTTTCTGAAAGAGCGATAAGTACCGAACTCATCATCTGCACGGTCTCTTAAAAATTTAAATTCCAATATCTCTTTGAGTTTTGGTCGCAAATATTTCAAATTTTTTGAAGCTGGAATTATTTTTCAGTGGATATCATTTTCCTAGGGGAACAAGGTTCCGCTTAAAAAGTTAGATTTCGTAATTCTTCTTTAATTCTCTTTTTCGCTTCAAACTTTCAATATCTTAACTCTACACATTATTTTGACCATTTTTGCAATTTGAAGTAGCATTGAGAAAATAGAGATCTTGCAGGTTAAGCAGGAACACGCAGTAGATAGATATTATAGAGCTGCAGTTGGGGAGAACTCATATTGGGGTTAACTCACCAAAAGAAAAAAATGGTTTGAAACCAATTTTCATTGGATTTGCAAAATATTTCGGCGGGCGGTGTCTCCCTGCATCCCCTCCCCCCCAAACACTACAGTCATGTATATACTATGAAAAAAAAAAGTAATATACTAAAAAAATTGATGCATCCCTCTTCTACGAAATCGTCTGCTCATATCCTGGAACCGTGACCCCCTTTTCCCTTAATTTCTCTCCACCATATCCGCTGGAATAAGAAACAGATGCTGAAGAGAAGGAGGGATCAACTCAACCCCGCCGGGTGAACATTTCGAACACGTGAAAACAAGCGATTTCCTGGATGTGTCTCGTATTTTATGTTCTTCGATACTTGTTTTCCGGTGAATTGCAGGTGTTTGTGGCTGCGCAATGAAATGTCAGAGATTGCAAATGCCTTTGGGTGAAAAGTTAATTCCCATAAAAGAATCAAGGTTTTTTATTTCCTATGAAACTTGGAATCCTGCTGATTAGTAATGAAATGAGCTGCTGAAAATAATCTGCAATTTTCAAAACGTAAAAAAATAATTTATCGATATGCTTTGAAAATATAAACATGTACAGGGTGCTTATCAAGTATTGCACTGATAAAGAAATTCCATTTAAAAACCTATTTCAAATTTAAACAAATTCCTTTTTATTTTGATCCTTACCGCAAATAGTTTTGAAAAAGCATGAGTATTTCAGGAACGGGGGTGCCCATCTGGGGGGGGGTCACCCTTGACAGGATCCTTTCGCCGGCGCAGACTGCGTCATCGAAATTTTTAGGGGGTAGTTTTCTCGTTTTTTTTTGGGGGGGGCTCTCGATTTGGGGGGATCTTCGTAGAATTAGGGGTGTGCGCCTTTTCTCTTAGGGGGTGGCGGGCACCCTTGTCAGGAATATCAAGTTTTTTTTCTTTGCAAAAATTGATGTTTGAGGTTGATTTTGTTTGTTAAATTTTTCAGTTTTGAAAAAATATGCGTTTCAATATTACAACATGCTTCCACATGTCAATACTGCCGTTAGTAGGTAATGATTACTTATATTATTTTTAACATTTAAATATTTTTTGTAACAGTTTTTTAACACTAAGTAAAGTTTTGTTCGTGTAGTATTTATTAATTTGTGAGAAAGGGGTGCTGCTATTTTATTTGTTCGTTTTTTTTTTTTTTTTTTTTTTTTTTTTTTTTAGATGAGTAAGTATTTTATTCCTAGAAATCAACTTAAAATATTAAAAAAATATGTTTGAAACAATTTGCGATTTTAGCTATTTTTGAGAATATTGGTCAGGTACTAGAAAGTAGTATGGGTATACGGGAAAGTAGGCTCGTTTAGTTCTAGACGGAACTTCTTGTTAAACTATGCAACACCGATGTCACGTAGTGAAAAAAAAAATCTGTCGCCTTGTGGTGTTTCTCAACCTTTTTCGACTCACGGATGGGCAAGTGCTTTGAAAAAAAAAAAAATCGAGGGCCGGTGATGGTATTTTTTCTTTATTTCATTTCCGTTTTCTTTCTTTTTCTTTTTTTTTTCCTTTTTTTTTGAGGAAAAAAAGGAAAAAAAAATTCCTTCTTTTTTCTTTGTAAATAAACTAAATTAAAAAAAAAAAAAAAAAAAACTGAACTCAGCGGCCGTCGGAAGTTTTGCGAACGACTGAGGGGGTTCTCTTTTTTCCCCTTTTAAACAAAGCGCCAATACACTTTTTTCCAGTAAAAAAAATTCTTTAACAGCTTTCAAAGCAAAAAAATAATAATTAAAATTAATAAGCTCATTAAAATAAATACATCATATCAAAAAAAAAAAAAAAAAATCGTTTCTTTTTCCCCTGTTGCCAAAAATAATTTTTTAAACGAATTAGTGTACTTACCAAAATAAATAAAAACAATAAAATGTCAACTTAAAGAAATAATTTTCATTATAAAAAAAAAAAAATCGTCTGCGCATATCTTTATGTAGAAACATAAATGACTTCGAGTTTATTCACCGAAAACTGAATACCTAAATTAAAACTTTAGCGTGAAAATAAAAACAAGTCATATCAACAATAATTATTTCACAGTTAAAACCATAGCTGCGGAGTCGGAGTCAATCTCATTTTGGGATGAAGGAATCGGAGTCGAATATCCAAGAATCGGAGTCAGACATTTGTCCTCCGTGTATAAATTTTTGCCAAAGCTACGAAGTCAGAGTCGAAGTCGGGGAGTCGGAGTCAGGTGCCCCTAAATTCTCGGAGTCGGAGTCTGGAGTTTGGCGTCAAGAGCTATTTTCAACAAAATTTGTTTGAAGTAAATCCGTCTTCAAGTACGGAATCTACATTGACTTTCAGTTTCCCCGTAGGCGCTAATGTTAAGGGATTTGAACTGTTCAAAATTGAACAGAAAATTGTTAAAATCAAAAAAAATATTTTATATACAAGTTTTTCATCAAAAGCTTTTTCCTACAAAGTTTGTTTGAAGCAAATTCGCCACACAGTTCGGAATTGCCTTGAATTTTCCCGAAATCTCTAATGTTAAGTTTTTTTGAACTGTTCAAAATTGAACAAAAAATAGTTCAAATCAAAAAGTGAAATATGGGAATGAGGTGTCCTCTCCGAGATCTTTCGAACAAAAAAAAGTTTGTTCGAATCGGACTATTGATTCAAAAGTTATTAGGGGGGGGGGACAGACAGACAGACCGACAGACATATTCCCCCATCTCAATACCCAACTTTACAATTTTCAATTTTTTGATATTTATTTAATTATTTTATTTATTTTCGACTTTTTTTTTTTTTGTTTTTCGCGATATTTTTAAGATGCATTGAGCCTTCTTTCATGCTTTTTTCTTCTTTATCTGACTTTTACTGGGAAAGTAAGCTAAAAAACGCACTGAATCCAGAGAGCAGGTTTATGGTGCTGCCATCTACTGCTTAATTGAGAAACTTACGCACAAAATTTCAGTGTCACGAACAACACGCACACATACGCTGTGAACGATTCCCACGCCGCTAGTTTAGTTAGTTGGGTTTGCAAATCTGAACAAATGGGATAGCCAGGTAGTCCAGTCAATAGGTAGAAAAAAACGGGCTTGCCTTACAAAAAATGGGGTCAAAGATTTTATTTTTTTAATTTGTGTATACTAGTGCCAATATGAAAAAAACAAGTTATCCAACACGAAAGACCTCGGGAGAAGTTTTGGGGGCCGAAAACCCTCCAAAATTTATGACTTTTTGTGGTATTTTCAAAATATCTCAAAAATGGTTAAAATTACAAAAAAACTTCCAATGCAAAAGTTAAAGGGGATTAAATGTCCTTCAACTTTTGTCATTACAACATTTTTGTAGCATGAAAAGCAAGCGAGTTACAGCTTCTTGAAAGTCACACTTTTTCTGAACCCCCCAGCGAAGTGCGTGAAAGCGAATCGAATAACGGAAGAAAAAATTAGAAACGCCGGCAGTCTGACCTTGGAAATCATTTGTCTTTCTCAGTTGAGGGTAAATGCCTCCGTTCTCTTTAACTTAAACAAAACACCCCCATTCCATCCCCCCCCCCCTTTTTTTTTTTCTCCAAATGAGATGAATCGACTCAATAGCTACTCATGTTGGTCCGAGTTGAGCGAGAGTATGTTTTATCAATTTGTGTATTCTGTATTATAATTTTTTTCCTAGAAATGATTACGCCTGACCAAGATGTTTTTTTTAAAATTATTATTATTATTATTTGCGAAATCAGTTTGCATGAATGCGAAATAAAGATTGTGAAGGAGAAGGGAATAGAAAATCTTCAAAGATGTAGCGCAAAACGACAAAATGAAGAACATCAGGGTTTTTTGAAATTCTTAAAAGAAGTGACAATTCACACTGCCTGTCACAAATGCTATATCAATGAGCAATCAATCTCTTCCCTTGAAGTAATGGTTGAACCTAACATGTTAACTAAATTCCTCAAGAAAGATTACTGGCAAATTATAACAACAAGAATTGTCTTATTCAACTTCTTGAGACATATTTCGAAGAGTGGCATTGAAGTCAGGCAGACTCAAGATGATGCCGACTTACTTACTGCTCTTGCAAAGGCAAAAGAAATTGAAAAGGTTGTTATAGTGGGCGAGAGGATATAAATGTGTTGGTGCTGATGACAGCTTTAGGACAGCCTTTCAGTAACTTGTTCTTTTTAAAACCTGGAAGAGGGAATGCTTGTGATTTGTTTTTTTCCCACTATATCTTTTTAGTTTGACCCCAGCAATATTCTTTTCATCCATGCGTTTAGTGGGTGTGATACGATTTCGGCAATCTTTGGCCAAGGCAAAATTAAGTTGTACAAAATAGTCAAAAAAAAAAAAAAAAAAAAAACTCCTGAAATTAAGGAAGCTATGGTAAGTATAAGTATTTATGAACCCAATCTGTCATCATGATGCCTTAGCTGCAGTTGGAGAAAACATTTTGCAAATATTATACACAGGTGACGTAAAGTATTTGCACCTATCTTTGGATACATTGCAATTTAATCTTTTTATGAAACTAGTATACAGGGCTAAGATAAATCTTGCAGGGCTACCTCCAACGTGCGGGGAGAGGGGGGGGGGGGAGATGCTGGACGTTATCACTCATATCGGTTCTACCACCAAATTCAAAGTTAGTTGGGCAACATAATTGAACCAGAGAAATGGGGTTGGAAACGCAGAAAGCAAGTTCTAGGCATGTTGACACGAAAAGAAATTCAGTTACTCAGAATCTTTTGAAGATTGTGCCTTGTACCTGCAAGAAAAGTTGTACTGGAGCCTGTTCTTGTCACAAGGTAGGTTTAAAATGCTTCAGCACGTGCAAACACTGCAGTGGCACAAATTGTGAAAATGTTGCAGAAATTTCATCTTTGGATGAGACTGCTGAAGAAGATGATTTGTTCCAGGAGCTTTTGGAATTACCGCAACAAGGAGATGAACAATTAAAGGAAGACAACTTCTTTCTACCCCCTACAGATTCTGAACCGAGAGAACCTGGACCTTCAAAACGGCTTCGAAAAAGATACACAGCGTATTCTGTTGTCCTTTCTCTATTTGCTTTAAGGTCGAATGAATCTCTCTGTAATTTAGATCTGTATTATTCTGTCTGTAATTAATCTGTATTAAGCTTCTACAGTTTGATTTTCATTTTGAAAGGTAATTCTTTTGGGTTTTTCATGCCTCAAAAAGTCAGTTTCTGCAGAATTTTTTCAAAGTGTTCATTACGTATTACTATTGTACCTTTATTTACGCTTTATTATGTCTATTGTTTGCTTATTATCACCCTAATATTTATTCATTCACATTTATATTCGAATATTGCATTTTCGCTTGTAATAGAATAGATGATACGAATCACGTGCTTTAAATGAATGAGAAGATTATGTAATTCAATTACAAACTGCAATATAAATCATATGTTATTGGAATCTGACTGAAGACTACCTCTGTCAGACTAGAAATATTATTTCGTGAGCGGAGGGGGAGGGTTTATTATTATTGTATCAGAGCATGGGATGCATAACTGTGTTGATTATTTGCTTATTAGCTGCCTAATATTCATTCCTTAACATTAATATTTAAAAATCGCATCTCTGTTTCCAATAATTAGACTAGAATGTACGAATTATATCCCTCAAATGAATGTATATATTGTGTAATCCAGTTACGAATAGCAATATATCATCTATTATTGGAGTGTGATGAAGACTACCTCTGTCAGATCAGAAAAGTTAGTATGTGAGCAGTGGGGAAGATTTTTTTTTATTATTATTGCATCGTCGTATGTGCTTTAAATGAATGTGTATATATGTATTTCAGTTTCACATAATACATCGTTTGTTTTTGGAGTCTAGGGGGAACTAATCTGTCAGCCAGAATTGCTGCTCTGTGTCCAGCGCGGAGGGGGGGGGGGAAGCAAGAAACTCAAACTACTCGAACTGTCAATAAACTCTCTGAAACTAAAGTTTCTATTCAAGTTCTAATAGTTATGACGCCTTGCTTTCGGTGTGAAAACTTTTTTTTTTCGGAGTGGAGGAAAACTGCCTATTTTCAAAGAGCTATAGCAAGCTTGTTATTTGTGCTACAAAAAAGTTGTAAATACAAAAGGTGTAGGAAATTTTATGTTCTTTAAACTTTACATTTAAAACTTTTTTCTAAGTTGAACCATTTCGGAGATATTTTGGAAAAAACAAAAAAAGTCATAAATTTTTGTGGTTTTTCGGCCCCCAAAAGTTCTCCCGGGGTCTTTCGTGTTGGATAACTTGGTTTTTCCATGTCGGCACCAATATGTACAAATTAAAAAAATAAAATCTTTGACCCCATTTTTTGCAAGGTAAAATGTATCTATTGACTGGTCTAAGGGCCGATCCTAGCAGGTGTGCAGAGTGTGCGCCGCACAAGGGCGGCCAAAGCAAGGGGCGGCCGAGGGTCGCATCATATAGTTCTTATAATCAAGCAAAATTCCTCAAGAATTTCTCACAAGATAACTTATGATAAGTAGAACAAATATGCTGATTTTAAATGTTCAATTGTCAAAGTATGTGTCAATTTCCCGACAGCATTGCATAATTTAAGAAAAATAGAATGTTAGGGAACATTGTGTTGGTTCACTGTCCATTAATATCTACTCTTAACACACATGTTTCATTTGGTTGCAAAGTTTGTGACAGAACCGGTAATCAGGCATGGATAAAGGGGAGGGGAAAGGCCCCCTTCTGAAGCATGAAATGGTGCTGTCTAAAAGGAGCACCGAGGGCGGCCACTAATGTTTACCCCCCAAGCTTTTATAGACCTAAACAGTGAAGACATATATTCAGTAAATTACCGCCCAATTAGCCACGGCTAAAGCAGAAATACATGAAATACAACTTTCAATCTTCGAGTTGAACCGAACCATTGCTTCGGTCACTCGTCTGGTCTGTGCTAATTCTATATTAGCTACCAGTTTGTTTGGCACTCTTGGCTTCCTTAAGAGGTTCTCCATCTCCGGCTCAGTCACTTTCCTATGCCGGGCTGATGAATGCTAATAAGCCCGAAACTGCAGTCATCGGCTGGAAATGACTGAGCTGGTGGTGTATTTCATGAATGAAGACATATTTTATTTATTTAAAAAAAAAGCTACACTGATTAGATACTCTCGCAAGCATTTCAAACAACAAACTATGTAACAAACTCTGTGTTTAATAATCGTGGATGCGTGGAGAGAAAGTGGAAAATTACGACTCTCTTGAGAGTAACATATATGAATGACGAACTAAAATGTTTTACTTTTCTCCCTTTACGACAATTTTTTTGATTAAAATCTTGAATGAACTGCCCGGTTTCAGATCAGGTAGGAGGACAGGGCCCTTGCCCCGGGAAGCAAATTTAAATGTGACTCCATAACGAAGATCCAAAAGGATGCCATGACCTCCTTGACGAAACTAAAGCAAGCTTAAAATTGCGTTTCTAGGACTTTACTTTCGGAAAATTTCACTGGTTAAACCATCGATCTTAAGGACCCAATTAAGTCTCTGATTCACCTCTTCTACCTTAACTTAATCAAACATAGCCTAAAAATGTTGGTTCCAAAATCCAAAACGTGTTTTTAGATGACAGCCCTTCCTATCATCAAACGTCATATAAAATTGCTTTGGCAGTTTTCGAACGGTTCCGTGGAGCCACAGCTTCCTGCCTAAACTAGCCTGAAATTGACTTCAGTTTCAAAAACACAGTTCATGAGGGCACACTGAACCCCGCCCGCTCTTAGTCCCATCGTTATCAAACAATACTTAAAGTACGATTTTGGGACTTATATTTCTAAAGAATTCCGGAGGAGAACTGCCAGGCTTATGCAACTTTTTACGGCGCTAGGACATATCCATCAATCGTCGAAGTGAGGTGGACAAAAGTCTATAGTTATATTTTTCAGATATTAATGTTGAATAGTATCCGAAAGATCCATCGTAGAAGCTTCCCAGTTTTGTTAACGTCACCAAAGATAATATAAAATTGCGATTTTAGAAATATCCGCTTAAGAGCTCCAAAATCCTTCCTTCCCAAAAATAGCCTATAATGGATTTTAGTTCCGAAAAATATTTTGGTTCGGAAAATTTTCACGTTTCCCCTACTGTTTTCTAATCTAGCCAAAAACGGGTTTTTGAAAAAATAGTGCCGACAAATTACCGGAGGGTAGACGCAGAGATTCCCTACCGTCTGCTGTCACCAAAGACGGCCTAAATTTTGCGTTTTAAACTTATATTTCGAAATCTTTCGATGGGAGACAATTGTTGAATCTCCCTCCCTCTTGCAACGTCAACAAAGGTAACCCAAAATTGCGGGTTTAAAATTTCAGTTTCGGAGATTTTTCGGGAAGAACGCCGATCCTTCCTAAGCTACAGTCTTAAAAAATAGCTTCAAATTGATTTCAATTTTGAAAGAATTTTAGGAAAGAACTGCAACATTACTTTCACCTAAAGTCTCGAAAAAAATTCCTAAAAATGCGATATTTGACGTCAATTTCGAAAAATTTTCCATGCACCTTGAATATACTTGACTCTTTTGTCCTTGCAACCAAACACAACTAAAGATTAACTAAAAATATCTTTCATACGCCAATTTCGATAATTTTCTTGGAGCAATCCTCCTCCCCTGAATCCCTGGCACCTCCCACCACGCTTCTCCTTCCTCCGTCCCTTCTCTGATGTCACCGAAAAAAGACTATAAAATGCGTTTTTACGACTAGTAAGTTTTGGTATCTATTACTTTCTTCAAAGATGTAAATTGTACCTAAGGAGTTTCTTACTATAAAAAATTTGTTCCTTTTTATAAGATCATTCTTCTGTCCCTTCCCCCCCCCCTTTTTTTTTAAAAAATTCGAACTTGGCATAGAAATTTAAAGAAAGATTTATATAGACGTTAAAGATTAGTCAAAATAGGCAAATTACTCTTGAGGGGCGGCACATTAGGTCTTTGCACACGGGCGGCCGACACCCTAGGATCGGCCCTGGGGATAGCTCTTAAAAATGTCGAAGTTGAAGAAATTAAAATTTAAACCTGAAATAAATATTGAACATGTATATGTTTTAAAAATTTGAAAAGATCTACATAGCTAAAGTCCTAGTAGTTTGGAAAGAAAAGAAAATATCTACACAGGATCTGGCATTCATTTTAATTTTGACGTCTTGAATTCAAATTATGTTTTTCGCAATCACGAATCCCGATAGGACCCTACTCTTTGGGTTCTACTAATGGAATGGGAGGGAAATGGAGTAGAAATTCGCAGCCAGTCATATTATGGGTGGTAATTTTCTAGATTAGGTAGGGTGACAGCACCAGTAACAGACATGCTTAATACATAACTCTAAGGTTAACTCAATTTTCTGAGCCTTTTAATGTATTTAGACTTTTTAAACTTTTTCTCTCGTTCAACTACATCTCATCTAACGTTTGGCTGCTTCTGGAGCCTCTGAATTAGTTAATTATGTTTTTATTTGTTCAATTTCGAAAAAAAGGCCTGACCCCCAGTAACACACACCGACAATTCTGATGACACCCAGTAACAGGATGAGTAAAGGATGAATAATGGACAGAATTCCCCTTTTCTTTTCAAAATGTGCAAAAGTTTATTTATTTTTAGATCTAAAACCCTATTAAATTCAAATGAATATGAAACTCCAGCTGACCTCGTAGTGTCTGTTCATAACCTTCCACCACTGCCTTGTAAATACCAACTGGCTCATAAAATTCACTCTGATAACACTAGATGGTTGCACCGTATTCATGGGTGGCAGCAACATCAGTTTTACCCGCTTAAAATTCCTATTAAATCGAAACTTACGACTATCTGTTACTGGACCCTTGTCTGTTACTGGTGCCGTTGGCCTAATATGAGGCTCCCCCCCCCCAAAGGAATGATAATTATAGAATGCGGTAGTAAATGTATGGGTATTATGGCTGATTTGCACCAGGGCTGCGGAGTCGGAATGAAACTGACCGACTCCGACCCCGACTCCGAATCCTGGATTTTTGAAACGCCCGACTCCGACTCCAACTCCGACTCCGACTCCAAATTTTTTTTATTTTTTTTATTGTATTTTTTCAACTCCCTCTCACCCTTCAGGGGAAGGGGAACAACCTCTAAACAAAGACTGAAATATTAATTCCTCTTTGTAACAATTTCGTATTTTGTTTTTTATTGTAAACCCAAGACGCATACGACGTTAGAAATTCAATTAAAAAATCAAATTTTCCAACAGTTACGATTAAAAAGTGAGATGACTTAAAAATCCTTTTTAAAAAAAATTGAAAAGGATTCTCTGTAATTTGCCCCCCTTTAATGTTTAACAAATAGATATTGATCAAATCGTGTGCTTTTAATTTTTGAAAGCTGTAACTTGAGAGAAAAAAAAGCTTTTTTTCTAAATCCAAGTTCTTGAGAGGGGGTGGTTTGCCCCGGGTGACACTCATCTGGTAGATGACACCCAAAGTTAATTTCAGAGTTTATAAAAAATATAAATACTTTAACTCTGAAAATTTTCGCGAATGTATTTTAAATTATATTTCATTAATAAAATTTCAACGAAAATAGGGCACATATCCGCCAGGAGCTAATTTTACACAAAATGCGGCGGTATACAAATTTGTACGAATAGATTTTACCGTACTTATATTTCTTCTTCACTACATTTTCAATTTATTGGCTGCTTTAGAATTAACCTTAATATGAAGATTTTAAGATTAACTGCAATTATTGAGTGTTGCAATCAAGAAATCATTTACACTTATTTTGTTCCATACTTTTTAGTGAGAACCAAGCTTATAGAAATAGTCTTAATAAAGAAAAAAAAACATTAATTATTTCATTGGATCTTTTGGATTGGTGCTTTCGCGCCAGAACTTATTTGAATTTGCCGTTTACCCTCAAAAGTGTCCAACTGAGCTACGGGTCTCGACTTACTAAATTGTTATGTTCCCTTTACTATTTTATAACTGAGATTGAACAAAACACTACATTTCTATTTTTATTTGAAAGTGATTACTTGAAATTGTTAGGCAACAAAATCGTTTGCTGACAGTTGCTATTAGTTAAGTTAAAAAGCAAGCAAACTAGGGGACGGCTACAGAAAATTCGGTAAGCACTCAAGCTAGCTGATTGCCATAATGGCAATTATTTTTTCATTAGTATTTTTTTATACATGTAATCGAAATAATTGGTAGTCAGTTTTTAAAAAATGCAAGGAGAGTCAGTGAAAAGGAAAGAAAAAAATAAACCCGGAGTCGGAGTCGGGGTCGGCATGTTTTCTAACAACTCCGACTCCGACTCCTTTACCCCCAAATCAGTCCAACTCCGACTCTTTGACTCCGACTCCGACTCCGACTCCACAGCCCTGATTTGCACCCGTGCACTCATCATAAAAAATTCAGCGTTAAATTGTGTATTCCGATGAAATTTTGCTTCTTAAGTTCATCTGTGTTTGTGCTTTTCCTGCAAAAACGTGTTTATACAAAAAAAGAAAAAAAAAAATAATAATAATAATAATAAAAAATAATAATAATTTGAATTTTTGGCATCTTGAATTCAAATTATGTTTTTCGCAATCACGAGCGTGTGTGTGTATGTATGCGCGTGTGTGTTTGTGTAGGCGCATGTGTGTGGGTGCGTGCGTGTGTGTGTATGTAAGCATGTGTGTGCATGTTGTGTATGCAGTGCTGTGTGTATGCGCGTGTGTGCAGGCGTTCGTGTGTGTGTATGTGTGTATATGTGTGTGTATGTGTAGGTGTGTGTGTGTGGGTGGGTGTGTGAGTTTGTATGTGCGTGTGTGTAGGATATGGACGCAACCTGGAGACGGTTTTCGCTATAGGAGCAGCATCGTGAGGAGCCGGTCGACGGTGGTGCTGGCAGAGGGTGCTGGTGGGAAAATAAAAGGTAGCATGCCAAAGCAGTCAAATGAGAACAATAAGCAATCGTGATTGCTCAAAAAAAAGACCCGCTTTTAAATGTAAAAGCTGCTTGAGTTAGGTCTTGAATGAGCACAGACAATTTGTAACCATGACGACGAAAATTAGTCTCCGTAAATGAATATTAAAACAACGAGTTAGACTAATTCTTGTCAATAATCTAAAAAATGAAAGGAACGTCTGAAAAATCAAAGGAACATCAACTGAGGTCAAGTGAGGGTAATAAGCAGTTCGTGATTGTTCAAAAAAATGTACAAATTTGTATATTATTTTGCCGCAGCAGAACGAAAGGTTCACATTCACACATCGAACATCTGAGAAACAAAACTTGTACAGTTTCTTTCTCTTGTGAAATTAACTCTGCTGCTGTTGGGTAACATGTTTGTTTTAATAAGTCTTACAAACTCTGGAGGGGTTCTGACACACCCTGTACGTATATGCATTTAAACATCCTCATATATATATATATATATATATATATATATATATATATATATATATATATATATATATATATATATATATATATATATATATATATATATAAAACAGTCAATATCACTGATCGAGTAACGCAAATGACGTCACCAACAACGAAACTCGTGCCATAGCACGAGACCCACGTGATAACAGGCCAGACAACTCCTCTCCCCCCCCGCTTCGTTACGCCACCAGTCGTCGATCTTTGAACTTGGCGCGAAACTTTGAAAGCAGTGCAGTTTCAAGCAAATAGAGTGCTGCTTGCTCTGGTTGAAATAGATGAAATAGGAAATATGTAACTTCGGATGCACATTCTTGAACACAATACTCTTGAATTTATCTCATCCTTTAAACGTACCGGAATGTAGAGGCAATTAAAAAAATATATATATAATTAGTCTTGTAAGTGTCTGAGTGTCTGCTGAGTGAGTCAGCGATTTGCGCTACCGAACAACCTGCATGCGAAGAAAAAAATCGGGCGCCTCATGGAATAAATTTTAAAGTTCGGAGGTAAGTACTTTTCTGAGATAAATAAATTAACATTTTATCCATTAGAATTCATGCAGTTAAGGTTACTTAACTTTTCCTCCATTACACAAACAATTGTCAGTTTCCTTTCTGATATCTTTGTCTGTAATTTGTAATTTCAGCATACTGCTTTAATATTTGAAACGGTTAACTTGCAACTTTTTATTTCTTTATTTGTTCAACCTTGTACACGCATTTATTCGAAATGGATTTTCCAAGCTGACAATATACATATGTCAAAAATTTTCTGCGAATATACTTGTTGCTATCAGAAGCAACGTAACTTGGTGTTGATATTCAGTTAATATGTAAACAAGTTTTTTGAAACAGGCTTTTAACTGAACTAATCTTATATTTTCGGTTTCGATTAAATTGTTTCATACGCTAGCATGTGTTATTTTGATCAAAAAACATTCCTTGATAGGCTTCCGTAGTTTTGAGGTAAGAAGATTAGCTTTGAACGCCGGAGGTCGTGGGTTCGATACTTAAACATTTTCCCCCAACTACGCCCCTGCAATGTTATTCAAACAAGCTGGTTCTGTGCGCAAACTAAAAAAAAATATGTTTTTTTTGCACTGTTGTCTTTAAGTTTTAAGATATTTATGTACAAATTGTGGTTGAGTTAACGGTATTCATGATTTCTGGGCTTGCGAAAGATTACTTTTGAGCAGTGGATACACAACGTGTTTTTGCCAAATGCTCTATGATTGTTTGTTATGCTTAAAAAAGGCAAAATGTCTTGAACTATATAATTTTGAACTCCTTGGGTTTTCTGTTAATAAGCTTTCAGGAACTCTGAAATTGTAATATAAATTGAATTAAAGGGCTGTCCATAAAGGATGTTGCACAATTTTGAACAAATCCCCCCCCCCCTCCCTCCTTGTTACATGTAACGCTGTTCAACATGAGCATATTGTTATAAACAACGCGTGATGTCACACTTCTTGTTATCTTTTCCCTTCCCCCTGTCACAATAATGTCACACTGAATTCCTAAAAGAGCCTACTCAGAAAAATGTTGATCTAAATTTAACATATATGAAGTTTTAAGTATTGAAGAAAGTTGGTAAAATGGTCATTCTATGAGAAATTTTTTGAAAAAGGTTACTTTGTCATCAATTAATGCACTTTAAAATAATTTTTCAAAAGCCTAAAATGATGAACTATTAAAGCCCCCCCCCCCACACACAAGAATCATTAGCATCAGAAAAAGCTAAAAATGGAAAAGTAGCCAAATTCCAAAAAAAAAAAAGGCTGCTTTGATATTGAATAAATTTTTTGATGTACAACATACAGTATTCATGATCTTGTATAATTCATTCTTTACTTAACGTTTTTAAAGTTGAATTCCTGTGTAACGTTTCGAGAGTGCCCACCGAAGGGGGGAGGGGTAGGAATCATAGTCTCATAATAATGATAGCTTTTCAACGGCTATAGTTATAAATAACTGTGCCCTTGAAATTTTAAGGGAGATGGGGGAGATGTTTATGGGGTATTTTTCTTGAAGTTTTCATAATTGAAGGAGGTAGGGCACCGTTTGCTTTGGGGGATGGCACCCAAACATTCATGTCTTTTTAAAAGTATAAATTTGCTAAGCTAAGTTAACATTAATAATCTGGTATTATGTATTTTAATTTGATGTTATGTCTTTGAAACGTATTGCAGTTATATTTCCCGTTTACTTTAGTAAAAATGTTTATTTATATTTTAAAATTTCATTTTATTCTTATTCAAATACAATGGTAAAATTATTTTTTGTTTTGATGTAATTGTAAAATGAAAGTTCATCTATTTATTTGAATACTTCTTAAGACTTAATGTTTCAATACAATATACGAGTACAGTAAAACTTCTCTAATGCGGACACTAACGGGACAAATATTTTTGTCCGCAGTAGAGAAGTGTCCGCAGGACAGGGGTTTAATAATGTTATCTGCTTCCAAATGGGGGAATTAAAAATTGTCCGCATAAGAGGGGTGTCCACATCTGAGAGGTGTCCGTTAGGAGGGGTTTTACTGTAGTTAAAATGCGATTAGTGTTAAAAAAAATTTCAAATGAAAAATAAAACTGTTTATTTATCACTTCGTTTTTACAAGATTGTAAAATAAAATCGTGTTTAATTATTTGAATACTTTGTAAGACTTATAAATGTTTTTATGTGAAATACTATGAATTAAGCTCAGTGTATTTTTTAATGTATGATTATTGGTTCCTTTTTATGTTTTCTAATGAAAAAGTAGAAGTTTTAATGCTACTAAAATAATAGAAGACAATAATAAATAAACCAAATAGTTTAATTAAACCAAAATACTAATCGAAGAGCTCACTTCCCAATATCATTGTGGATCGACTAACGATGACGTCATTTGCTAGTTGGATGGCCTTCCTATCTCGAAGGCCTCGCATAGCATGCGTGACAGCATTATTTCATAGTTGAAGCACCAAAAATTCAGTAAGTTATTTACAATTTGATAATATTTTTTGGCAATGTTTAACATGTTTAACATGCAGGGGAGAGCTTTATTTTGACAAGGCTGAACTAGATTTAGTATTTTAATTGTTTTACTGGTAAGACTAATTTTAGGAGAAAGGAGAAACGAAAAAGTGGTCAACAATGAAGGCTATGTACTGGAGTTTAGGGTTAATTCAATGGAGTTACGGTGAAAATACCAAATGTCAAAATATCACCAAACAAAGGCAATTGCTTCCTTCAAATGTAGAAGAATTAAGATAACGCAAAGTTAAAGCAAAATATTGATTTTACGAAACGTTTCCTGATATATTTCAGGAAATGTTGTTGTTTTAAATTTTAACCCATTGATGATATAATTCGGGAAAAAATAAAAGTGTCAAATTAAGTATTCAGTAATTATACAGGCGGTGTATTTCATGGCAAATTAAGTGTTTACGAAAATTTTATAGCGGTCGTTTCAGAGAATTCTGCAATGAGTTAGTTCTGAGTAAGTTTGACTTTTTTTTTTTTTTTTGCGGTTTTGTTAAAATGGAATGAGCCGTAAAAGACTCTAATATTCCTTAAAATATGACTTTGACAAGCATCATTATTTTGTTTTAACGAATACCAACACAACTTACACAGCTGTTTGGTTTTCACTGATCATATGTTACAGGTAGGAGGCTTAGTAATGCAAGGTAATCAGCGACTTTTCACAGAAGGAAATTCCGGTTGGAATAGTTTGCGGTTTGATTCTTGGAAGAAGATTCAAGATAATATAACCTTCCCCAACAGATTTAGAGTTATTCTGGCTATCAGCAATTATCTGTTCTTTCCCAGCTGGATGCTCATTAGGAGGCCCAAAATCTGTCAAACATTTAAGCTCCTGCTCTCAGTTCTCGAAATGATGGCAGATGCTGCCTTTCTGAGAACGCAAATGTCACTCCACTTTTCCGGCCTGACCTTCTAACCCTGAAAACGTGGAAAGAAAGGAGGGGATAGAAAGAAGAAAATAATATGGATATGAAAGAATAAAAATTGTTGTTTATATAGTGGGAGCGCTGCGTTCTTTTCAGTTCATAGAATTAGAATCCGGGATACCGAGAATAAGGTCACGGTCACGTAAGCAGTTTTGGAAGCAGACGAAAATTTAGGAATCACGATACGCTAGTAAATAAAGCAGTTCATGTTGAAGCTGCGATTTCAGAGAAATGCACGGAGTTTTGACAGCACGAAACAATCTGATGTTTTTTTTTACTACTTCAAATTTTCTGTGCATTGGCCGCACAGCGTGCTCTTAAGTTAATTTGAATAAAATCCGTATTAAGAATTTTACTTTTCTCTGAGTGGGATAAAAGTTCTCTATCGTATACGATAATTATGAAGGAAAGAGGTGTTAAATTTTGAAAATATTATTCGAATTTATCTTACTGAAATAAAATAATAATAAAACCGATTTAGAGGGGGGAAAGGATTTCCTACCTTTTATAAACAGTTTTCAAGTTAAATAAAATTGAAAAACATGAAGTTTGAATTTAGAGATGTCGAATTCAAATTACGTTTTCCGCAATCACGAATTGCGATAGGACCCTACTCTTTGGGTTTCTTGTTTCTGCAAAATGATTTTATTGCAATCATAATTTGAATTCAAGACTTCAAAATTCAAATGAATGCCAGTGGCTGGATGTTGTGTGCTGGGTTGGGTACTGTTTTCGCCTAAAAAGGATTGTGTAAAGTCGAGAGGGGCGTTTATAAATAATTCGACTCCAAGGAGCATGAACGCCTGTATTATAAGCAGGGCCGGATTTAGACTGAACGGGGCCCTAAGCTATTTCAGATATGGGGCCCCTTTTGTAGATTGAATAACGTTTCTCTCGTTGGT